>NC_050079.1:920967-1029137 GCF_009764565.3 Dermochelys coriacea | reverse complement strand
TGGGTGTGAGTGTGTGTGTCTGTTGTGAGAGCGGAGGAGAGACGGGCTGGGTGTGAGTGTGTGTGTTGGTGAGAGAGAGAGTGGGCTGGGTGTGAGTGTGTGTGTCTGCGTGAGAGTGAGAGAGACGGGCTGGGTGTGAGTGTGGTGTCTGCGTGAGAGCGAGAGAGAGGGCTGTGTGAGAGTGTGTGTGCTGTGAGAGCGAGAGAGAGATGGCTGGGTGTGAGTGTGTGTGTCTGGTGAGAGCGAGAGAGACGGGCTGGTGTGAGTGTGTCTGCGTGAGAGCGAGAGACGGGTGGGTGAGTGTGTGTGTCTGGTGAGAGCGAGAGAGACGGGCTGGGTGTGAGTGGTGTGTCTGTGTGAGAGCGAGAGACGGGCTGGGTGTGTGTGTGTCTGCGTGAGAGCGAGAGAGACGGGCTGGGTGTGAGTGTGTGTGTCTGTGTGAGAGCGAGAGAGATGGGCTGGGTGTGAGTGTGTCTGCGTGAGAGCGAGAGAGACGGGCTGGGTGTGAGTGTGTGTGTCTGCGTGAGAGCGAGAGAGACGGGCTGGGTGTGAGTGTGTGTGTCTCTGTGAGAGCGAGAGAGACGGGCTGTGTGAGAGTGTGTGTGTGTGAGAGCGAGAGAGACGGGCTGGGTGTGAGTGTGTGTGTCTGCGTGAGAGCGAGAGAGACGGGCTGGGTGTGAGTGTGTGTGTGTGAGAGCGAGAGAGACGGGCTGTGTGAGAGTGTGTGTGTGAGAGCGAGAGAGACGGGCTGGGTGTGAGTGTGTGTCTGTGAGAGCGAGAGAGACGGGCTGTGTGAGAGTGTGTGTGAGAGCGAGAGAGACGGGCTGGGTGTGAGTGTGTGTGTCTGTGTGAGAGCGAGAGAGACGGGGGGTGTGAGTGTGTGTGTCTGTGTGAGAGCGAGAGAGACGGGCTGTGTGAGAGTGTGTGTGTCTGCGTGAGAGCGAGAGAGACGGGCTGGGTGTGAGTGTGTGTGTCTGCGTGAGAGCGAGAGAGAGACGGGCTGGGTGTGAGTGTGTGTGTCTGCGTGAGAGCGAGAGAGACGGGCTGGGTGTGAGTGTGTGTCTGCGTGAGAGCGAGAGAGACGGGCTGGGTGTGAGTGTGTGTGTCTGCGTGAGAGCGAGAGAGACGGGCTGGGTGTGAGTGTGTGTGTCTGCGTGAGAGCGAGAGAGACGGGCTGTGTGAGAGTGTGTGTGTGTGAGAGCGAGGGAGACGGGCTGGGTGTGAGTGTGTGTGTCTGCGTGAGAGCGAGAGAGACGGGCTGGGTGTGAGTGTGTGTGTCTGCGTGAGAGCGAGAGAGACGGGCTGTGTGAGAGTGTGTCTGTGTGAGAGCGAGAGAGACGGGCTGTGTGAGAGTGTGTGTGTGTGAGAGCGAGGGAGACGGGCTGGGTGTGAGTGTGTGTGTCTGCGTGAGAGCGAGAGAGACGGGCTGGGTGTGAGTGTGTGTGTCTGTGTGAGAGCGAGAGAGACGGGCTGGGTGTGAGTGTTTGTGTCTGCGTGAGAGAGAGAGAGATGGGCTGGGTGTGAGTGTGTGTGTCTGCGTGAGAGAGAGAGAGAGACGGGCTGGGTGTGAGTGTGTGTGTGTGAGAGCGCGAGAGACGGGCTGGGTGTGAGTGTGTGTGTCTGCGTGAGAGTGAGAGAGACGGGCTGGGTGTGAGTGTGTGTGTCTGCGTGAGAGCGAGAGAGACGGGCTGGGTGATAGTGTGTGTGTCTGCGTGAGAGCGAGAGAGACGGGCTGGGTGTGAGTGTGTGTGTCTGCGTGAGAGAGAGAGATGGGCTGGGTGTGAGTGTGTGTGTCTGCGTGAGAGAGAGAGAGAGACGGGCTGGGTGTGAGTGTGTGTGTCTGCGTGAGAGCGAGAGAGATGGGCTGTGTGAGAGTGTGTGTGTGTGAGAGCGAGAGAGACGGGCTGGGTGTGAGTGTGTGTGTCTGCGTGAGAGAGAGAGAGACGGGCTGGGTGTGAGTGTGTGTGTCTGCGTGAGAGCGAGAGAGACGGGCTGGGTGTGAGTGTGTGTGTCTGCGTGAGAGAGAGAGAGAGACGGGCTGGGTGTGAGTGTGTCTGTGTGAGAGCGAGAGAGACGGGCTGGGTGTGAGTGTGTGTGTCTGCGTGAGAGCGAGAGAGAGACGGGCTGGGTGTGAGTGTGTGTGTCTGTGTGAGAGCGAGAGAGACGGGCTGGGTGTGAGTGTGTCTGCGTGAGAGCGAGAGAGACGGGCTGGGTGTGAGTGTGTGTGTCTGTGTGAGAGCGAGAGAGATGGGCTGGGTGTGAGTGTGTGTGTCTGCGTGAGAGCGAGAGAGACGGGCTGGGTGTGAGTGTGTGTGTCTGCGTGAGAGCGAGAGAGACGGGCTGGGTGTGAGTGTGTGTGTCTGCGTGAGAGCGAGAGAGACGGGCTGGGTGTGAGTGTGTGTGTCTCTGTGAGAGCGAGAGAGACGGGCTGTGTGAGAGTGTGTGTGTGTGAGAGCGAGGGAGACGGGCTGGGTGTGAGTGTGTGTGTCTGCGTGAGAGCGAGAGAGACGGGCTGGGTGTGAGTGTGTGTGTGTGAGAGCGAGAGAGACGGGCTGTGTGAGAGTGTGTGTGTGTGAGAGCGAGAGAGACGGGCTGTGTGAGAGTGTGTGTGTGTGAGAGCGAGAGAGACGGGCTGGGTGTGAGTGTGTGTGTCTGCGTGAGAGCGAGAGAGACGGGCTGGGTGTGAGTGTGTCTGCGTGAGAGCGAGAGAGACGGGCTGGGTGTGAGTGTGTGTGTCTCTGTGAGAGCGAGAGAGACGGGCTGTGTGAGAGTGTGTGTGTGTGAGAGCGAGGGATACGGGCTGGGTGTGAGTGTGTCTGCGTGAGAGCGAGAGAGACGGGCTGGGTGTGAGTGTGTGTGTCTCTGTGAGAGCGAGAGAGACGGGGTGTGTGAGAGTGTGTGTGTGTGAGAGCGAGAGAGACGGGCTGGGTGTGAGTGTGTCTGCGTGAGAGCGAGAGAGACGGGCTGGGTGTGAGTGTGTGTGTCTGTGTGAGAGCGAGAGAGACGGGCTGGGTGTGAGTGTGTGTGTCTGCGTGAGAGCGAGAGAGACGGGCTGGGTGTGAGTGTGTGTGTCTGTGTGAGAGCGAGAGAGATGGGCTGGGTGTGAGTGTGTGTGTCTGCGTGAGAGCGAGAGAGACGGGCTGGGTGTGAGTGTGTGTGTCTCTGTGAGAGCGAGAGAGACGGGCTGTGTGAGAGTGTGTGTGTGTGAGAGCGAGGGAGACGGGCTGGGTGTGAGTGTGTGTGTCTGCGTGAGAGCGAGAGAGACGGGCTGGGTGTGAGTGTGTGTGTGTGAGAGCGAGGGAGACGGGCTGGGTGTGAGTGTGTGTGTCTGTGTGAGAGCGAGAGAGACGGGCTGTGTGAGAGTGTGTGTGTGTGAGAGCGAGAGAGACGGGCTGGGTGTGAGTGTGTGTGTCTGTGTGAGAGCGAGAGAGACGGGCTGGGTGTGAGTGTGTGTGTCTGCGTGAGAGAGAGAGATGGGCTGGGTGTGAGTGTGTGTGTCTGCGTGAGAGAGAGAGAGAGACGGGCTGGGTGTGAGTGTGTCTGTCTGTGTGAGAGCGAGAGAGACGGGCTGGGTGTGAGTGTGTGTGTCTGCGTGAGAGCGAGAGAGACGGGCTGGGTGTGAGTGTGTGTGTCTGCGTGAGAGCGAGAGAGATGGGCTGTATGAGAGTGTGTGTGTGTGAGAGCGAGAGAGACGGGCTGGGTGTGAGTGTGTGTGTCTGCGTGAGAGTTAGAGAGACGGGCTGGGTGTGAGTGTGTGTGTCTGCGTGAGAGCGAGAGAGACGGGCTGTGTGAGAGTGTGTGTGTCTGCGTGAGAGCGAGAGAGATGGGCTGGGTGTGAGTGTGTGTGTCTGTGTGAGAGCGAGAGAGACGGGCTGGGTGTGAGTGTGTGTGTCTGCGTGAGAGCGAGAGAGACGGGCTGGGTGTGAGTGTGTGTGTCTCTGTGAGAGCGAGAGAGACGGGCTGTGTGAGAGTGTGTGTGTGTGAGAGCGAGGGAGACGGGATGGGTGTGAGTGTGTGTGTCTGCGTGAGAGCGAGAGAGACGGGCTGGGTGTGAGTGTGTGTGTGTGAGAGCGAGAGAGACGGGCTGTGTGAGAGTGTGTGTGTGAGAGCGAGAGAGACGGGCTGGGTGTGAGTGTGTGTGTCTGTGTGAGAGCGAGAGAGACGGGCTGGGTGTGAGTGTGTGTGTCTCTGTGAGAGCGAGAGAGACGGGCTGTGTGAGAGTGTGTGTGTGTGAGAGCGAGGGAGACGGGCTGGGTGTGAGTGTGTGTGTCTGCGTGAGAGTGAGAGAGACGGGCTGGGTGTGAGTGTGTGTGTCTGCGTGAGAGCGAGAGAGACGGGCTGGGTGTGAGAGTGTGTGTGTGAGAGCGAGAGAGACGGGCTGTGTGTGAGTGTGTCTGTGTGAGAGCGAGAGAGACGGGCTGTTTGTGAGTGTGTGTGTGTGTGTGTGAGAGCGAGAGAGACGGGCTGGGTGTGAGTGTGTGTGTCTGCGTGAGAGCGAGAGAGACGGGCTGGGTGTGAGTGTGTGTGTCTGCGTGAGTGCGAGAGAGATGGGCTGTGTGAGAGTGTGTGTGTGTGAGAGCGAGAGAGACGGGCTGGGTGTGAGTGTGTGTGTCTGCGTGAGAGTGAGAGAGACGGGCTGGGTGTGAGTGTGTGTGTCTGTGTGAGAGCGAGAGAGACGGGCTGGGTGTGAGTGTGTGTGTGTGTGAGAGCGAGAGAGATGGGCTGGGTGTGAGTGTGTGTGTCTGCGTGAGAGCGAGAGAGATGGGCTGGGTGTGAGTGTGTGTGTCTGTGTGAGAGCGAGAGAGACGGGCTGGGTGTGAGTGTGTCTGCGTGAGAGCGAGAGAGACGGGCTGGGTGTGAGTGTGTGTGTCTGTGTGAGAGCGAGAGAGACGGGCTGGGTGTGAGTGTGTCTGCGTGAGAGCGAGAGAGACGGGCTGGGTGTGAGTGTGTGTGTCTGTGTGAGAGCGAGAGAGATGGGCTGGGTGTGAGTGTGTGTGTCTGCGTGAGAGCGAGAGAGACGGGCTGGGTGTGAGTGTGTGTGTCTGCGTGAGAGCGAGAGAGACGGGCTGGGTGTGAGTGTGTGTGTCTGCGTGAGAGTGAGAGAGACGGGCTGGGTGTGAGTGTGTGTGTTTGCGTGAGAGCGAGAGAGACGGGCTGGGTGTGAGAGTGTGTGTGTGAGAGCGAGAGAGACGGGCTGTGTGTGAGTGTGTCTGTGTGAGAGCGAGAGAGACGGGCTGTGTGTGAGTGTGTGTGTGTGTGTGAGAGCGAGAGAGACGGGCTGGGTGTGAGTGTGTGTGTCTCTGTGAGAGCGAGAGAGACGGGCTGTGTGAGAGTGTGTGTGTGTGAGAGCGAGGGAGACGGGATGGGTGTGAGTGTGTGTGTCTGCGTGAGAGCGAGAGAGACGGGCTGGGTGTGAGTGTGTGTGTCTGTGAGAGCGAGAGAGACGGGCTGTGTGAGAGTGTGTGTGTGTGAGAGCGAGAGAGACGGGCTGGGTGTGAGTGTGTGTGTCTGTGTGAGAGCGAGAGAGACGGGCTGGGTGTGAGTGTGTGTGTCTCTGTGAGAGCGAGAGAGACGGGCTGTGTGAGAGTGTGTGTGTGTGAGAGCGAGGGAGACGGGCTGGGTGTGAGTGTGTGTGTCTGCGTGAGAGTGAGAGAGACGGGCTGGGTGTGAGTGTGTGTGTCTGCGTGAGAGCGAGAGAGACGGGCTGGGTGTGAGAGTGTGTGTGTGAGAGCGAGAGAGACGGGCTGTGTGTGAGTGTGTCTGTGTGAGAGCGAGAGAGACGGGCTGTTTGTGAGTGTGTGTGTGTGTGTGTGAGAGCGAGAGAGACGGGCTGGGTGTGAGTGTGTGTGTCTGCGTGAGAGCGAGAGAGACGGGCTGGGTGTGAGTGTGTGTGTCTGCGTGAGTGCGAGAGAGATGGGCTGTGTGAGAGTGTGTGTGTGTGAGAGCGAGAGAGACGGGCTGGGTGTGAGTGTGTGTGTCTGCGTGAGAGTGAGAGAGACGGGCTGGGTGTGAGTGTGTGTGTCTGTGTGAGAGCGAGAGAGACGGGCTGGGTGTGAGTGTGTGTGTGTGTGAGAGCGAGAGAGATGGGCTGGGTGTGAGTGTGTGTGTCTGCGTGAGAGCGAGAGAGATGGGCTGGGTGTGAGTGTGTGTGTCTGTGTGAGAGCGAGAGAGACGGGCTGGGTGTGAGTGTGTCTGCGTGAGAGCGAGAGAGACGGGCTGGGTGTGAGTGTGTGTGTCTGTGTGAGAGCGAGAGAGACGGGCTGGGTGTGAGTGTGTCTGCGTGAGAGCGAGAGAGACGGGCTGGGTGTGAGTGTGTGTGTCTGTGTGAGAGCGAGAGAGATGGGCTGGGTGTGAGTGTGTGTGTCTGCGTGAGAGCGAGAGAGACGGGCTGGGTGTGAGTGTGTGTGTCTGCGTGAGAGCGAGAGAGACGGGCTGGGTGTGAGTGTGTGTGTCTGCGTGAGAGTGAGAGAGACGGGCTGGGTGTGAGTGTGTGTGTTTGCGTGAGAGCGAGAGAGACGGGCTGGGTGTGAGAGTGTGTGTGTGAGAGCGAGAGAGACGGGCTGTGTGTGAGTGTGTCTGTGTGAGAGCGAGAGAGACGGGCTGTGTGTGAGTGTGTGTGTGTGTGTGAGAGCGAGAGAGACGGGCTGGGTGTGAGTGTGTGTGTCTGCGTGAGTGCGAGAGAGATGGGCTGGGTGTGAGTGTGTGTGTCTGTGTGAGAGCGAGAGAGACGGGCTGGGTGTGAGTGTGTCTGCGTGAGAGCGAGAGAGACGGGCTGGGTGTGAGTGTGTGTGTCTGTGTGAGAGCGCGAGAGACGGGCTGGGTGTGAGTGTGTGTGTCTGCGTGAGAGCGAGAGAGACGGGCTGGGTGTGAGTGTGTCTGTGTGAGAGAGAGAGATGGGCTGGGTGTGAGTGTGTGTGTCTGCGTGAGAGCGAGAGAGACGGGCTGGGTGTGAGTGTGTGTGTCTGTGTGAGAGCGAGAGAGACGGGCTGGGTGTGAGTGTGTGTGTGTGAGAGCGAGAGAGACGGGCTGTGTGAGAGTGTGTCTGTGTGAGAGAGAGAGACGGGCTGGGTGTGAGTGTGTGTGTCTGCGTGAGAGCGAGAGAGACGGGCTGGGTGTGAGTGTGTGTGTCTGTGTGAGAGCGAGAGAGACGGGCTGGGTGTGAGTGTGTGTGTGTGAGAGCGAGAGAGACGGGCTGTGTGAGAGTGTGTCTGTGTGAGAGCGAGAGAGACGGGCTGGGTGTGAGTGTGTGTGTCTGCGTGAGAGCGAGAGAGACGGGCTGGGTGTGAGTGTGTGTGTCTGTGTGAGAGAGAGAGAGACTGGCTGGGTGCGAGTGTGTGTGTCTGTGTGAGAGAGAGAGACGGGCTGGGTGTGAGTGTGTGTGTCTGCGTGAGAGCGAGAGAGACGGGCTGGGTGTGAGTGTGTGTGTCTCTGTGAGAGCGAGAGAGACGGGCTGGGTGTGAGTGTGTGTGTCTGCGTGAGAGCGAGAGAGACGGGCTGGGTGTGAGTGTGTGTGTCTGTGTGAGAGCGAGAGAGACGGGCTGGGTGTGAGTGTGTGTGTGTGAGAGCGAGAGAGACGGGCTGTGTGAGAGTGTGTCTGTGTGAGAGCGAGAGAGACGGGCTGGGTGTGAGTGTGTGTGTCTGCGTGAGAGCGAGAGAGACGGGCTGGGTGTGAGTGTGTGTGTCTGTGTGAGAGAGAGAGAGACTGGCTGGGTGCGAGTGTGTGTGTCTGTGTGAGAGAGAGAGAGACGGGCTGGGTGTGAGTGTGTGTGTCTGTGTGAGAGAGAGAGAGACGGGCTGGGTGTGAGTGTGTGTGTCTGCGTGAGAGCGAGAGAGACGGGCTGGGTGTGAGTGTGTGTGTCTCTGTGAGAGCGAGAGAGACGGGCTGGGTGTGAGTGTGTGTGTCTGCGTGAGAGCGAGAGAGACGGGCTGGGTGTGAGTGTGTGTGTCTGTGTGAGAGCGAGAGAGACGGGCTGGGTGTGAGTGTGTGTGTGTGAGAGCGAGAGAGACGAGCTGTGTGAGAGTGTGTCTGTGTGAGAGCGAGAGAGACGGGCTGGGTGTGAGTGTGTGTGTCTGTGTGAGAGCGAGAGAGACGGGCTGTGTGAGAGTGTGTGTGTCTGTGTGAGAGAGAGAGAGATGGGCTGTGTGTGACGGATAGGGTGTGCGTGTGTGTGTGTGAGAGAGAGAGAGAGACAGGCTGTGTGTGAGTGTGTGTGTGAGAGAGAGAGATGGTCTATATGTGTGCGATAGGTGGGACGTGTGAGTGATTATGTGTGTGACAGGGACTGGGTGGTCAGAGCACTGGACCTGGATCCAGGAGATCGGGCTTTGATTCTTGGCTCTGACACACTCCCTGTGTAACCCTGGGCAATTCATTCTGACCTGGTTGGCTTACAAGTTTTACTGCTAGAACGATGCCAGAGGTGGCTGTGAGTTGTTACTGCAATAATAATACCGGTAAAAGCCTCAGGGTGGACCCAGTTTTACCCATATAAGGGACCTTATACCAATGTGGTTCATACAGAAATTGCTCACCTGTATACCAATCTAATTGTGTCCGATGCATCCATGCATCCGATGAAGTGAGTTGTAGCTCACGAAAGCTTATGCTAAAATAAATTAGTTAGTCTCTAAGGTGCCACAAGTACTCCTTTTCTTTTTTGCGAATACAGACTAACACAGCTGCTACTCTGAAACCTGTGTCCACATTAGTTGGAGTTTGTTGTAGCAATAAAACTTTCTGGTGCATACGAGTCCTTTGGGCCAGATTGACACGTGTGGCTGGATTTTCCACAGCTCAACTCTGAAATCAGAGCTGGATTTCCCAAAGTGCTTAGTGGCCAGCAGTTTCTACTGGGACACCTAGGGACAGATTTGATACCCCTTAGGAAAAACTGGCCTCTTATTGTGGTGCTCACTGGGAACTGAGGGAGGCTGAATGTCCGGCTTCAGTTCAGCAAACCACTTACACATTGGCATCACTTGAAACATGAGAGTAATCTCCTTGGCTTCAATGTGCGCTTACAGTTACTCCCAGCACTCCTGCCCCGTCCATAAAATGGGGATAATCCATTCTTTCTCCCGGCCTGTGACTACCCATCTCTTCAGGGTAGACATTTTGTGCCCAGCATGATGAGATCAAGACCTAAGTTAGGGCCCCGAGACCATATTGAAAGATACATACGAGTGATGATGACCATGGGGAAACATGGCCCAGAGGAGAGAGGAACCAGTAGATGGGATAAGTGGGCTGTTCGCCCAACTTTTATTAATTGTATTACAATCGTGTCCAGAGCATGCGTGGTGCTGTACAAACATGCAGGAATGGATGGCCCGTGCCATGAAGAGCTTGAAAGGGTCAGAGGAAGGTACAACATAGAAGGGAAGGTTGCATGGCAGACAGAATAGTTCTCTGGACCGGCGTTAGGAGACCTGCCTTCTCTTCCTGCTGTGCGACCCTGGGCAAGTTCTTTTCCCTTCTATGCTGTGTCTCTCTGGGCTATTTTGATTGATCTCTTTGGAGCAGGGACTGTCTTATTGCTTGTTCCTACAGCACCCGGCACAGCTGGGCCCTGATTCTAGGTGCTACCAGAATATACATAATGCAGCACTCTGGGAAACCTTTTTCTCCATGAAAATTTGTGATGTAAATTAAATTATTGTCAGATTTGTAAAAATTATTTGGGTTTTTGTCTCCCCGCTGCCACCAAAAGCTGACTGGGGGGGGGGAGGGGGGTTGGCAACAAACCAGAAGAAAAAAATATGTGCTGCTGCTGCTGCTTTAAAAAAAAAAATCTGATTTTGGGAGGGGGGAGATGAAACCAGATTTTTTGTCCACAAACATTTTCAGGGGAGAAGGAGGGAAATGTTCTAATGGAAAAAAAATTTGACCAGCTGTAGGAAATAACACTGGGCAAGACCACTCAATGCTTGACAGCTCCGTTGGTCTTTAATTTATATTAGAATTATACACAGTCCTCCAGCATTGCCTCCACCTCCCCAAGCTTTGATGGCTAGTTCCTTGTAAGCATCCCAGTGGCTATGGGACTTGGGGATGGGCCTGAGTGCACAGAGGCAGTGGCTATGTGGGCACTGCCGGAAGGGTGTGCCAAGCGGCAGAGAGGAAAGGGTGCAGAGGAGCAAGTGTCACTGGCAGAGCGGAGGGGATGATGTGGAAAGAAATGAGGACATGTAAGGAGGGACAACACAGCTATGAAGGGCTTGTAAGACAAAGACAGGAAGCTGGAACAGGGTGCAGCACAAGAGACGGAGCCAGCATAGAGATGCAAAGAGGGATTGGCGCAGGCAGTATGAAAGACAAGGACAATTATTTTAGCAGCTGTGCATTGCACCAGCTGGCCTGGGCCTTTGTGGGCATCAAGGAGGCCAGAATGGCTCTGTGACTCACTCTGTGACCCTGGGCAAAACTGTGACTCAGTTTCTCCATCTGTAAAATGGGGTGATGATCCTCCTGCAGTGCTGCAAGATCTCTGGATAAAACACACTGTGGAGTTGATTTCTCTGTGAACAGGAAGATGTGTTCAGCCTGGGTGGGGGAGAATTGGTGGGTTTTCCTTGAATCAAACCACTTCCTAAAGAATCGGGGGGCCATGTTCACAGCTCCCCTTCCCCTTGTGTGGTCATTCACAGCTGTGCAATTTGGGCATGAAATGCCACTGGGTCTGTGGTAATTCTACAGCCACTTTGCATGGCTGTAAACAATTGCACTAGAGAATCCAGCTTCTGGGAACAGGAGCTAACACTGTGGTATTGTCTAGTGCTGAAAGAAGGGCACCCGGGTGTCAGGACTTCTGGGTTCTTTCTATTCACAACTCTGCCACTGGGGGACCTTGGCAAATCTCTGTGTGGCTCAGTTGTGACCCATCTGTCCTCTGGCTCGAAGAACACTGCGGGGGTGGTGGGAGGCTTCACAGCAGCAATGCATGTCTGTAAAGAATACCGAGATTCTTAGATGAAAGATGTATATGCTGGTGCCCAGATAGCAAGACAATGGATTGTGAACAGAGACGGTCCCAGCAGAGGAGAATGATAACACCCGGCGACACGGCCCGCGTTCCCTGTGCTTGGCCACGACCCCCCTCCTTCATCCCGGGACGTAGTCAACACTGTAAAAATAGAACAAAAGGACAGTCTCTATCCCAAAGAGCTTACAATCTAAGTTTAAGACAAGCAGCAACAAATGGATACAGATAAGCAGGCATGGGAGTACAAGTAAACAATGAGGGGCTTTTCTTTGTCTGGCCCTGCAGCAGCCCCCTGCGAATGAGCAGGCCAGGTCTGGGCATCTTGCTCCAGGCCTGCTAGGTGGAAGCTCCTGGATTCGCCCTCGAGGAGGGCTCTCACTACAGCCACGGACACAGCACCATGCTCATGCCACCTCCTGCTTGCAGCAGAACTGGAGCACAGAAAGGGGGAGATCTCAGGAGCCCTTTAAGGGTCTGTGGCCCCCTGAGAGGATATCTCCAAAGCCCCACATGCCTCAGCAGTGAGGGAGAGGCTCCCCCAGTCTTTTCCTCCATGGGGGTGGGGAAGTGCAGCCACAGGGCTGCTGTACTGATCATGAGGTCTGCAGCCTGGGGTAGGACAGACCACCCCCCGTCCATCCGGCATTGCTGGGCTGAGCACCTGGGGAGGGGCTGGTCATTTCTCTCTCTCTCTCTCTTCCTCTCTGGAATCCCCTTGTTTGCTAAATAGAGCCAAACCAACCCCCTTGTTTGATCCTCCCAGAGGCTCAGCTTTCAGATCAGAAGGAGCTGTGCACCTATCCTCCGCTAGGATGTTCCCCACAGCCCTGAACCTATAAAGTTCTTGGAAACCACCAGTCTCCTGTCACTGTCACTAGTGGGTATCTCCAGTGAGTGAGAGGAGATTCAGGCCCAGCCTGTTTAAATGTGGGTTACAGTTACCATCATGTTTTGCACTGAGAATGTTGGTTGGACGGTTAAAAAGAAGGCCTCAGCAGTGCTAGGGGACCAAATGAGGCTGAGTGGTGTCTGTGATACCGAGCAGGAAGCTAGCCTGTCCCAGCGCAGAACCTCCACTCTCTATACTTCAGATCCCCAGGGACTTGGTCAGTGAGAGATGCCACTCCCTCCCCCCCGCAAGGCCAGCAAGAGTGGGAATTAAATCCCAGAGCTGGCTGCAGAAAGCCACGCCAACAGTCCCGAGACACAGCAATCCTGGCCTCTGCCGAGAGGTCTGGCTTCCAGCAAAATCCCTCTAAACCTGGCTTTACCAATCTCCTAAACCCCTCTCCATACAACAAATGGATCCTGCGAGGGCTGGGTGAGAAGGGGACGCTTGGCTGGGAGGGCACACAGGCTGCCTGTAAGAAAGGGTTCCTATCTCTGGAGCTGAGACATGTTCCAACAATGCTGCACGCTGTTAAGAAACAGCTGGCAAAGGGTTTCAAAAGGGGATGCTGCCGAGATTGGAATCGCAGGGTTTATAAAGAGCTGGCCTTATCTCACAGACAAGGAACATTTTTTGAAGGTCACTTGGCCAGTGACTCAAAGATGCATATCCAACCCAAGAGAACAGGTTCACACACTGTTCTGCCCTAGCCTTATTATTACAGTGCTCAGAGGCTGCAACCAAAATCAGCGCCCTATTGTGCTAGTTGCTGTATAGGCACAGAGGCGACGTCTGGGAGCTCTTTACCAGGCTAGCAATACTAGTATACTACACCAGCAAAGCTGTGTTGTGCACTGGGATAGTCAAACCAGCCTTTCCGTTGGTAGAAGCGCAGCCAGTAGAGCTGTCTCTGCCCTAGAGGCGTTTTCTGGTGCAGCTGGCATCGCATCAAAGCCCTGACCAACAGAGCGCCAGCAGAAATTCGCAATATGGATCTGGCCAGAGTACTAAGCGTGAATGCTGGGTCCTCACCACAGACCACCCAGCCTCACAGCTTCTGCATTTAGCCACGTCGATAAAGGCTGAGGAGGAAACGCACGCCAGAGCAGGCTGAATGGGTAAATCAGCACTGGCTGGTGCTGTGCAGGGGTGTTTACAATGGCACCCAAGTGGAAGAAAGTTTTCTTGCTTCAGAACAGATCCCAGCAGGATTGCTAAGTGCGGGCCAGCAAGGGAACACCTGTGATTAGTAAAGGTGACAGAGTTTTATAGAACACAGCTGGCTCATCCCTCATCCTGGTTTCTGCAGCTCCTTTCCTTGCTGGCTGCTCTCTGCTGAGACAGTCATGCCTGGCTGGTCAGTTTCACTCTTCTGTGTCTAGTTAGTTTCACTTTGTGCTTCTCAGGTGCCAGCACAATTTAGGTTTGCAGAGCTCTGAATGCAAAACTTTTCCTCTCTCCCGCTGGTCTAGCTCCCCGCCAGCTGCTGCATTTGCTGCATAATCACACAGATTCTGGGGCCCAGAGGAAGTGCAGCACATAAGCATGACTCTGCGGGGCCACGGGTTGGGTAATTCCCACCTGCATAGAAAATCCCTGTGTTCAAGAGAAACAGGGTGAACTTCCCACTGTATTTCACCAGCACAGCAGTAGATCCTGAAGAAATAGGCAAAGGCAGGCAGCAGCATTGGCTGTGTGTGAGATCAAGGCGTGTGAGAGAGCGGTCTTTCACAGACAAGAGAACTGAGGCATGTGGAAGCTGAGTGACTTGCCTAAGGTCAGGCAGCAAATCAATGGCAGAGCCAGAAGACAGTGCAAGGGTCACAGGCTGTGTCCTACCCATCAGGCCAAGCTAGCCTCCCCCGCCTGCATGATTGAGCTCAGCACTTGTCTGGTGAAAGACGTTTGACTTTCCCAGCAAACACACAAGGTCTGTGTGCATCACAAAGTCCTTACATTCCCCGGGGAGGTCAGGGGTGTATGCCAGAGACATTCCCTTCCTTGGTGCTTAACTCCATCAGCCAGTTCCACAGGGTGAAAGCAGGACAGAAACCTTCCGGCCCATACCCGGGAGAAGCAGTTGCTCTAAAAGGCTGCGACACTGTCTACTGGTTGGTCCCTCACCTCCTGTGTGCACAGGAGGGCTTGGATCAGAGGTTAGCGCAGTGCTTGCTCCTCTCTAGACAGGGCCTGCCCCAGTCCTGCCAGAACCCACCACCCATCTGCCCCTGCCGAACAGCGCCTGCGGCTTGGCACCGGGTCATTCCCCCAATTGCATATGCTGTTCCCTTAAAGAAAAACTACAGTCCCATGGCAGTATTTGGACACCAGGGCATGGCACCCTTGGGGAGTGCTGGGCAGCCAACCCCTGCCACAGGATTTAGGATGTCAGGTTCACAGCTGCCACCTTGGTATTTTTCACAACACCAGCCAAGCAAACCTACTCCCTAGCTGAAGGCTGATGCGGCTTGTCGGGGGATGAAAGGAGATTGCGACTTGCCTCTCTTACAAACAGCACTTGGCTCTGGCATGCGACTGTCAGGGGCAGGTCACTCTACCTTAGCAGCCCCTGGCGGCAGGTTTAAGCTCAGAGGATGCAGGTACTTTCAGGGGAGAAGGGGTCTGATGCTTCCAAGGACTCTTTCATCTGGCAGGCCAAGGTAGAAGAGGAGCCAGTGCCTGGGAGCTGAAGCTAGGAGAACTCAGAGTGAGGAAGAGGCATCTAAGCACAACAGAGCCCTGCCTCGGGCCCAGAGCCTGGAGTACCAGATCACACAGAACCTTCGCTTTCACTGAAAAACAATATGGTTCTAGCCCTCATGGCCATGAACAAAGCCATGAAAACATGGGGGGGGGAAGGAAAAGGAGGGCGCTGATGCAGGGACATTTGCCTGAGTCTGCAGAGAGCCTCAGCAATAGCTCTGATGGGGCACTGCCCCATACATCTCACCGGGCGGTAAACTCTGAAACCTAATAACAGTTCCTCAGACAAGGGATCTGTATGCAGGGAGTCCTTGCTGGCAAGCCCTGCAGACAGCTTTTGGGTGGGTGAGCAGCTCCTGCCAATGCTACCCCATGGAGGGGCAGGGTTAGGGTCATATGAGTGCACGCCTAGGGCCCTGGATTGGCTTGACCCAGTTCTTTGTCTCTGGGTACACAGTCAAGAACCGTTTGTGCGAGAACTTGTGCATGAACCAGGGATCCAAACCACCTGTGTGAGCCATGTGCAAGAGAGACCTGAGTGTGGATGTGCACTCTATGTGTGTCATGAGCACTGAGTGCAGGTCGGAAAACTGTGTGTGTGTGTGTGTGTGTGTGTGTGTGATGAAAACCGGGAGTCAGTGTAAGATCTGGGGGTGTGAGAGGTGGGTGTATGGTGAGTGCTGTGTACGTGTGAGACCCAGATACGTGCATGAGGGGTGCTGGGTGAGTGTGAGAGATCAGGGCGCGTGAGAAAGCTGTCTGTATTTGATTAGCATTAGGTGTGTGAGTGGTGAGAGCTCTCTGTGTGTGTGCGTAAGATCCACATGTGACAGTTGTCGTGGGGGGACAGTGAGCAACGAGCATATAAAATCCATGTGTGAGAGCTATGTGTATGTGTGATGAATGCTGTAAATATCTTAGACCTGTGTGTGTGGTAGGATCTGTGGTGTGTAAGGTGTGTGTGTGTGTGTGTGTGTGTGTGTGTGTGTGTGTGTGTGTGTGCGCATGTGTGTGCATGCGAGAGCACACATGAGTATGTGTGTGTGGAGTATTGAGTGCGAGATTGGCGTGTTGTGTGGTTAATGCTGTGTGTGTGTGTGTGTGTAAGAGTCATGTGGTGAGTGCAGTGAGTGTGAGATCTGCATGTAAGCCTGAGATAAAAGTAAGATCCATGTGTGAGATCTGTGAGAGATGTGTGTGCATGAGAACTGCACGTGTTAAAGAGTCATGTGTGAGATCCATGTGTGCAAGCTCTGTGAGCGTGTGACAGCAGATGCTCTTGTGCAGGCATCTCAGGAATGTGCGCCTTTCCCCCTCGTCCTGCACATCCCTGCAATGGCATTTCCTCTCTGGAAATCTCTCCCTTGGGGGTTACCTTTGCTATGTGCCAGCCAGCTGCTTGCAAGAGGCAAAATTGCTAACACATGGTTTCCCCTCTCGTTCCCCCACAGCCAGGCTGACATCACCACCTCACACAGGGCCCGACCCCTCCTTCTGCGCTCAGCTGCCTGGTGGCACAGCTCCAGCCCAATGCAGCCATGGGAGGACTTTGCTGGCTGCCCTGCCGAAACCAGGCACGTGGGCTGAGAGGAAGCCCTTAGCACTGCCGTGATTCCCTATGTTGCACCAACACCCCATCCCCGCTGCCCGCCTTCCCCTTGGCTTGGACAATTCTTACACTAACTGTCAGAATGCTGCTCCACTGGGAGCGCCCTCCCGCAGCAGGCCTCAGCGGTGATGGGCCCAGCTGCCTCAGTTTCCCCTCTCAGGAGGCCCCCCCTTACTTCACTTCAGGCTTCCCTGTCTCCACGCTCCCCCTCCTTGGGGCTGATGTATTACAACAACCCAGTCCAGAGAGCACCTAATCAAAGTCTGACACACTGTCCATTGCTCAGCCCAGCAGGGCAATTACATTACAACTCAAGACACCTCGTCCCTGCTGCCCCACATACCTATCGCCTTTGCCTACACCTGGACTCTGTCAGTCCTCTCCCATCCTTGTGCCGGGACAGCCGCCCCAGGCCTTCCAACCAGAGTACTGCCCTTCCCCTGCTCCCCCCCAGTCTGGCTCCTGGGAGATCATTTGTACCAGGGGTGTGGCCCTCACATGGGTCCTCCTGGCCAGCTCCCATCAGCAAGGGAGTTTCTCTGTTGCTCCTCTGCTTTCAGCACTTTCCAGCCCAGAGCTAGCTGGCATCCCCCTGTGTGGCTCCTCTGGCCTTCAGCTCTCTGAGGGCTTGGCTTCGGCTCAGGGACACCAGCCAGCAAACTCCTTGTGCTGCTCTCCTGCCTTCTCCCAAGAGCCACCTTCTGTTCCCTCCCTGGACTCCACCAGTCTCCCTGGCATAGGGCAGCTCTCCCCTGACCCTGATTGACCCAGTCTGCTCTGACTCACTAGTCTTGCCTGGCAGGTTCCTGCCCCAGCCTCTGGCAGTCACTCCCAGGGGATGTCTTGCTCCTGGCCAGTCTCCCTCCTGGCCAGATCTGCCCTCTCTACCCTGTCCCTGGCTCACTTTCAGGCCCCAGTCACCTGAGCTCCTTCTCACTGGCTCTCCCGCCCTTTTCTTTATGGCCTCCATGTGCTGCCCCACCCTGTTAACTGGCCACGCTGAGGTGTGCTGAGCAGCTTCTCCCTCATAAAGGAGCAGTGTCCCCTGTGGGGAGGGAGAGCCCCAGAGGGAACCAAAGATCAACCAGCAGGCGGGGTGGCCAAAATAACCTCACCCCAATGGCTTCCAAACACCCCTGCTTGGCCTCCGCAGAGCTCCCTGTGCTGTAAGCGCACAAACGGAGGCATGGGGTCTTGGTTGAGGTGACCCGGCGAGTTCCTGTCCCAGAATAGAACCCACATCCCCTGCTGTGCAGGCCTGCGGTCAAGCTGGTAAACCACAGCTGCCCCAGAGAAGCCAGGCCAAGTGAGCCACAACTTCCTCTCGGGGCCGAGAGCGTTCGCTGACGAGTTCAAGCGCTTTATTAAAACAAACCTGCATGACTCGAGTCCGAGATCCCCAGACTGGAAGGGACCGGTGTGATCCTCTGGTCTCCCCTGGCTGGCACAGGCCAGCCAACCTGGTGCAGTAATTCCTGCATTGAGCCTGGAGCCTCGCTTTGCGCTAAAGCAGTGAAATAGATGCCAATCTTGCATTGAATGAGAACACCACCTGGCTCCAATAGAGCATGAGGGTCTCTCAAAGCATTTTACAGAAGAGGTTGGTGTCGTTATTCCCATTACAGGCAGGGAAACTGAGGTACCAGGGACAGAAGTGACCCACCCGAGGTAACCTAGGGCTGCAAATAGAACCTAAGTTTCCTGAGCCCCAGGCCAGTGTGCTAGCCAATAGGCAACACTGCCTCACTTTAAAGCAGCGGGGAATCATGATCCTAGGTGCGTTGTTCCAAGTGAGCACCTGATTTCTAGTCTGAATTTGTACAGCGCTGGCTTCCAGAGCTGCATCCAGGGGGGCAGCCTGGCCCCACTGCGCATTAGTCAGGAACCACGAAGGGGTGCAGCCAAACATACTTTAGCGAGCGTTTCTGCAGGACCAGAGTCAGCGGATGTGGCTGGATCCCCCTCAGGCCATCACAGGGAGGCCTCTGGGAAGGGAACATCCTTGCCTAGAATGGCCCGATTTGGGAGGGTCGATGGAGATGGGCAATGAGGGGCAGGCCGGAGCAGAAAGGGAGGCGGGGTGACTGGACAAGGTTCCCTTCTGGCCTCCCAGCTGCTCCATTCCTGGGCAGATGCAGATGCCCCGCCTGCCCAGGACAGCATTCCCCATCTCTGGATCCCATCTGCCATTGCACCCAATGTGAACAGCGGGGCGCCTCCTCCAAGATGTAAACCTGGCTGACTGGTGTCAGAAATCTGAGCTGGCCCTCTTTCCCAGACCTGTCTGTCCACCAGCCTTAGACCACGAGCACCTCAGGGAGGGGCCGGCCCTTTTCACATGACCTCCAGCATGCTGCAGACACAAAGAAACCAGCCCATAATTTGTGCTCATAAAAGATCTTGGAGTCATTGTGGGTAGTTCTTTGAAAACATCCACTCAATGGGCAGCACAGTCAAAAAAGCAAACAGAATGTTGGGAATCATTAAGAAAGGGAGAGATAATAGGACAGAAAATATCATGTTGCCTCTATATAAATCCATGGTACATCCATATCTTGATACCGTGTGCAGATGTGGTCACCCCATCTCAAAAAAGATATATTAGAATTGGAAAAGGTTCAGAAAAGGGCAACAAAAATTATTAGGGTTATGGAACAGCTGCCATATGAGGAGAGATTAATAAGACTGGGACTTCTTAGCTTGGAAAAGAGACGACTAAGGGGGATATGATAGAGGTCTATGAAATCATGACTGGTGTGGAGAAAGTAAAGTATTATTTACCCCTTCTCATAATGCAAGAACTAGGGGTCACCAAATGAAATTAATAGGCAGAAGGTTTGAAACAAACAAAAGGAAATATTTTTTCATACAACACACAGTCAACCTGTGAAACTCCTTGCCAGAGGATGTTGTGAAGGCCAAGATTATAATAGGGTTCAGAAAAGAACGAGATAAGTTCATGGAGGACGTGGTCTCCGCATTGTGTCTGGCTGCCTAACAGGGGAGGGTCTACAGCAATCTGCTCTGCTCCATACAAAGCAGGCAGCCAGCCTCGTACCCCTCGTTCCTTGGAGTTAGTCAGGCTGGTCCCATGAATAGTGGGGCAGGAGCAGAGCTTGGGCAGGGCTGAGCTGACCCTCTAAGCAGGAGGCCAATGTGTTCTCTGTGCCTTGCCGCGCTGAGTTCCCTGGAAGTTTCCCTCTGGACAGGATTTGGCCTCATGATTTAATTTCCCAGGGCCCTGCCCTTCTTATCTTCAGGAGCCCGGGCCAGAGCTCCTCCTGTCATTGGACCCTGCCCATCCCAACAGGATTCCTGTAGGCTGCCCAGCCCTCGGAGCTCTCCCAGAGGGGCAGGCTGTGCTTCTCCCAGGTCATAGCTGGGACCTAAGACATTCGGCTGAAGGTTCTTACCCACACACCAGTGATGTGTGTCTTAAAGAGACATCCTCAAGGAGGTCGCGACCCCAAGTTTGCTTTCTGGTGGGGAACACACTGTAGGGTTTGAAGTTGGAACCTCAGGGCTAGATTTTCATATACCCACGTCTGCAGACAAGGCTGCCAGCTCTCCAGGTTTTATCGTGTGCCTTGCAATATTTGAGGAGTTCCTGGAGTCCTCTGAGGATATGAGAATCTCTGCTTGCCTTTAAAATAAAAACAAAGCTTCCCGCCCTTGTGGTTTCAGATAAACACTTGGAAACCTGACCCTTTGAGGCTCCAAAAGTAGAACACGAAGGAAACGACCCTGAGGCACAATATTTGTGAAATAAAATCTCATGATTTTTTAAGCCAAGCTCCTGATTTTTAAGTGCTGACTCGTGATGTTTAGATGTTGGGTGTGGGAGGGAGGGGAGAGAAAGGGGCTGGTTCCACTGCCCTGAGAACAAAGTGGGCTGCTGGGGGCTGGGGGCTTTGGGAAATCTGGACCCACAGTGCTTTCACATCTGTGTTTGCAGTGGAGAACAATAGCGGGAAGCCAGCTGGCAGGGGAAAGAACACCATCCGTTGTGCAGGGATGCCCCAGAGAGAGACTCAAAGTGCCTTGCTGGTTTTCAGTGCCCGGAGGAACATGCCAAGTGGAAAAGGAGCCATGCTCCTCCCAGGCCCTGCTGCCAAGGGGGCAGGGATTTTACACATGGGCAGGCCATGTGGAGTAAATAAATACAGCCAGGATCAAGGCTCCGCCAACTTGGCAGCAGCCCCTCCAGTAACCCAGCAAAACGTACGCCGACAGGCTGCCAGAAATGGCGGAAAGGTTAGTCCTGCCACTTGGTGGGAAAGTGAGAACAGGGGCCGGGGCATGGGTGTGTATGAACTCCTTCCTGTTCTCTCCCAGCCCTGCTCCGCCCCAGCTCACCCCACAATGCCCTCTGTGCCAGGGGACCCTATCAGGGCCTTGACTAGCCAGCTTGGTGCCTGGTGTAAAGGTCCCCTGTACCGGGTATCTATGGTGCACAGGGGTCCTCTCGCCTGCCGGTGGGCTCCTCCGTGCCAGTGGAAAGCACGTTCCGTGGGTGGGCGTGGGGAGCTCCGGCGGCCCAGCTGCCATCACTTCTGTGCCAGGCACCTTACCCAGTGGTATGGCCTTGCTACCCCATATGTCATCCTGGTGACTGCTGGGGGAGTAAACAGATGGGTGGAAAAGGCCAGTAGGTCATGCAGCCCTAGGATTGCCAACTTTCTAACTGCAGAAAGCCAAACACCCTGTCCTGCCCCCCTGCCCCCTTCTCTGAGGCCCTGCCTCTGCTCACTCCATCCCCCCTCCCTCTGTTGCTTGTGCTCTCCCACCCTCACTCACTCATTTTCACCAGGCTGGCACAAGGGGTTGGGGTATGGGAGGGGATTAGGGCTCCGGCTGGGAGTGCAGGCTCTGGAGTGGGGCCAGGAAAGAGGGGTTTGGGATGTAGGATGGGGCTCTGGGCTGGGGTCAAGGGTTTGGGGTGCAGAAGGGGGCTCTGGGTGGAGGCCAAGGGGTTTGGGGTGTGGGAGGGGGGTGCGGGCTCTGAGAGGGAGTTTGGGTGCAGGATGGGGTTCAGGGCTGGGGCATGGGAGGGGGTGAGAGTGCGAGCTCCAGGCGGCACTTAACTTAGGAGGCTCCTGGAAAGCAGCGTCACGTCCCTCCAGCTCCTAGGTGTAGGGGTGGCCAAGGGGTTCTGCATGCTGCCCCTGCCTACAGGCACCGCCCTTGCAGCTCCAATGGGCTGCACAGTTCCCTGCTAATGGGAGCTGCGGAGCTGTCGCTCAAGGCAGGGCCTGTGCATGGAGCCCCTGTGACCGCCCCTATGCCTAGGAGCTGGAGGGTCATGCTGGCTGCTTCCTGGGAGTCACACTGAGTTGGGTAGGGAGCCTGCGAGCCCCGCTGTGCCGGCAGCACCGCCAACCGGACTTTTAACAGCCCGGTCAGTAGTGCTGACTGGAGCCGCCAGGATCCCTTTTCGATAGATATTCTGGTCGAAAACTGGACACCTGGCAACCCCATGCGGCCCTACAAAGTCACCTGGGTCTGCGGTTATATGGCATATGATGGCCAGGCACCTTTTCTATGCAATGGCCCCACTGGCCACTCCAAGCGCTGTGGAGAAGCTGTTGTGTGAGGAGTTCAAGCTAGGATCGGACCTTGATTTGAGAGGATAGGCTGGGACATTCAGTGCTGCTTCCCTCCTCTGGATGGAAAGGTAATTTCTACAGGGAAAGGCAGGTGAAGGGTGAATGCGGGGTGGGCATGCACTGAATGGAATTAAGCTACTGACTCAGGATTCCACACTAAGCGGTGCAAAGATCTGGGCGTGAGGGAGGGGCATCTCCAGCTGTGTAACCAGGTGTCACAGAGTCCCTGGGCGATGCGCTGGAACTGCTCCCTACGAAGCCAGTCAGGACTTTGGGGAAGTCTCCTTTCTGTGAGCAGACTGTCTTCAGGACACGCAGCTCACCTGGGTTCCCCCTTCCTGGGTCTGACCTCGGAGCATTCAGCATCCTCTGCCCCTCCGTGCGCTTCCCATAGCGTGTGCGCCCAGGCGGGCTCCTGGGGAAGCCAGAGGGTCCTGCCCCCCAACTCCGCAGTCAGATGTGAGACTCGGTCAGCCAGTAAAACAGAGGTTTATTAGATGACAGGAACACAGTCTAAAACAGAGCTTGTAGGTACAGAGAACAGAACCCCTCAGCCGGGTCCATTTGGGGGGGGCAGTGAGCCAGACAACCACGTCTGCACTTCACTCTATGTCCTCAGCCAGCCCCAAACTGACTCACCCTCCAGCCCCTCCTGCTCTGGGCTTTGTCCCTTTTCCAGGCCAGGAGGTCACCGGATTCCTTTGTTCTCCAACCCTTTAGCTCTCACCTTGCGGGGGGGGGGGGGGGGGGGAAGAAGGGCCAGGCCATCAGTTGCCAGGAAACGGTGTCGGCCATTCTCTGTGTCCAGACCCCTGCACACACCTGCCCTCTAGGGCTCTGCAACGATCATACACCCTTATCCCACCACCTAGATACTTAAGAACTGCCTAGGGGAAACTGAGGCACCCCCACACTATTCAGAGGAAACATTAAGAACAGTCCCACTTCGTCACATCAGGCCAGAGAGGGGTCACAGGGAAAGCAGGTGTGAAGAGCACAGGTTCAGTCCAATTCAAACACGGCCCTTGCACTGGGCCATTGCCAGGAGCCAAAGATGTCCCTGCAGGATCGACTCCAGCAGACTGTATCAGTGTCAGCCCAGAGAGGGACTGGGTCAGCTTGGCAATCACTCTGTAACTTAAACTGGCAGCTCTTTGGGGCAGACACCGTCCCTTTGGTATGTTTGTGGCATCCGGTGGCCCAGTAATGACAAGAATAAAGGAATACACATCCCTCTGGAGAAGAGAAGACTAGGGATTTCTAGACCTGGCTCCATTTCCCTTTTCAAAAGCCCGTTGAAGGGCTGTCCCACCCTTGAAATCCCAGGCCGTAAGGCAGAGATCTCCAAACTAAGCTCAAGCCAATGCAAACCCCCAGAATGCACATCATAATGCAGCGATGGACTTCATGAGAACGGCCACACTGGGGAAGACCAAAGGTTCATCTCTCCCAGTATCCTGTCTTCCAACAGTGGCCAGGGCCAGGTGCTTCAGAGGGAATGAGCAGAGCAGGCAATCATTAAGTGATCCAGCCCCTGTCATCCAGTCCCAGTTTCTGGCACTCAGAGGTTTAGGGATACCTGGAGCATGGGGTTGTGTCCCTGCCTATCCTGGCTAATAGACATTGATGGACCTATCCTCCATGAACTTAGTTAATTCTTTTTTTGAACCTTGTTATACGTTTGGCCTTCACAGCATGCCATGGCAATGAATTTCACAGGTCGACTGTGTGCTGTGGGAAGAAATATTTCCTTATGTTTGTGTTAAACCTGGTGCCTGTTAATTTCATTGGGTGACCCCTAGTTCTGGTGTCAGCGAACATCAAAATCTAGCATCCCTCCAGGGACCAATATATACCTATGGCTTGGTCAATAGCAATCTTTCAACACAATCAAACTTGATGTTCATCTCCACTGATGTTAATATCAAGTCAAGTCTCCATGGAAGTCCAGCCCTGAGATGAGGCCTCTTGCCCTCTGGACTGAACTGGGACTTGTTTAAATAGGTGGTGAGTCTAGCTGAGCTAGCAGCCTTCTGGGGTTGCTCCTTGGTAGTCTATGGAACTCTGCTGATCTCCTTATTTCATGGCACTCCAAAGCGTGTGGGGTGCTCCACAGGTGATACAGAGGAGTGCCAGCTGCGAGCTGGGGAGACAGGCTAATACAGACACACCCCTCTATATCCCCAGATGATCTGGTGGCACGGTTTGATACAGACCTCCCTCCCCCAGCTGATCTGAGGGCTATTCTTGATACATACGAGAGACACCCATGCACAGCTATGCCTCTAACTGTGTGACCAGGAACTTCCTGATACCAACTGACAAGGGAGGCGGTGTTACAGGACTGTCCTGATTCTGGAAAGTACACTCTGGTTCAAACCATACTGGCCATTAATATTGTTGTGAAACATACAAGCAGACACTTTGTCTGTACCTATACCTGTACTGGGAATTCGTTCCTAATATCTGAGCCACCATCAGAGGTTTTCTGTCAGACCAGAGAGATTGATCTACCTCTCTCTGGTGGGAGGTAAGGTAAGCACTGTATGTTAACACAGAGGGTGCTCCATTCTATCTCTTCATTAACGTCTGACTTTGTATGCAAAGTCAACTGGGAAGCAGCACACAGAAAAGGAAAAAGAACAAGCAAGCAAGCCCGCCACGGTGGTTATCCTGTCTGTGAGCAAAGACAATGAACTTTGGGGGTATATCTGGAAGGCAAAGGAGACACCCTCTCATTCTGCACTTGGGAAGTAAACAATCAGTGTGTTTATATTCATGAAAACAGGATCTCAGCCAACCTTGCTTGAAAACATTGGCAAGAACTTTGGATGAGATAAGCTTCTTTAGATAGCAGGTTAACCTGACAGTTAAGTCTAGTCTCTAGAAAGCGTTAGGATTGTGTTGGATATGCAACCATTTGTTTCCAATATTTTGACTCACCATCTCTTGAATCGTATCTTTATTGTCACTGTACATGTATCTCTGTGCTGTGACATTAAGCAAAGTGCACATGAACTACACTTGGATCTTACGAGCTGGGGTGTTCTGTGCCTTTAGAAACAGCAGAGCTGGCAGTCCTGTGAGTAGCCAGTGTCAGGGGCTGGGTATCATAGGGGAAGACTTCAAAGGCACTCAGGGAGTGGGGTGCACCTCTTGTTTACCTGCAAGGCAAGGGAAGGGCTAACACAGCCCCGAGGAGAGAGCTGGAGTGGCTGATGGTGTCAGGGAGCTGCCACCCAGCCACGCACAAGCAAGGCAGGGGGTACAAAGTGCCCCGGGTACCTCGATAATGGGCACAAGCTGGTTCTGTCAATACATGCATATGTTAAAGGCCGTAGCGTTATAGGATTTCTGGACATGCTGCGACCTAGCCTGCTCTTGCTGACATAGTCAAATCCCTGTAGAGGGTGGCTTTTGTCCATGCATGGAGTCATGGATTCCCCCTCTACTTCCCCCCCCTTGCTTCCAGTGAAGTCAGTGCAGCAGGGGAAGGAGGGACCTGCAGGCTGGTGAGGCAGCTCTGACTAGCTTTTGAAGCAGCCCCTCAGCAGAGACTTACAGTGTAGTGTTGGGACCAGAACTTGAGGATGGTAAAACCACATTAATTCTGCTCCTCTCCTCGCTGCTGACTGCTGGGTCTCTGCACCCTGAGTGGCTCTGTGCTGAGCTCCTGCAGCGGGCTGTGGATACTGGCCAAGGCAGCCCTGGGATGGTTTGGCATTGCCCTGGCTCAGCAGTGGATGCAGCCCTCTGCTCCGCACTAGCGGGTTGTGAAAGATTGAGGTGATAGATGGACATGCCAGGCCAGATCCTCAGCAGTACCATTGACTTCAATTCCCTCCATGGACTTCAGTGGAGCTTGTGCCCATTTATACCAGCTGGGATCTGGCCCACAGATCACCGCTACCCCAACAGAACTTGACCTAGCAATTACCAAGGCCCGGATTGCCATAAGCCTGGCCAGGGAGCTGTGTGACCCAGCACTTGGTCTTGCTGACCAGCCCTGTCCCCCACAATCTGCTGTGTGGTGATCTTTGTATGGAAGCCAGGTTGAACCCAGAGCAGAGCATGACCCAGAGGGGCTTCCACAGGTGAAGCCACTTTCCAATTCTCAGCATTGCAGAGTTATCTTGGGGGCAAGAGAATTCAGATCACTTGTGCATGCTCCACACCTATACATTATGAGTCAGTCTCAGCCTCTTTGATCCTAAAGACAGCTTGTAACACACTCCCGGGGAGTGATTATATTTTGGTTATCTCGTCTTTGCCCAGTGGGCTTTCAATAAGGCCCAGAATTCCCTTTAAAGCTGAATAGTTTATCTCATCTTGTGGTCTAATCTTAAAATAGTGCAATTATGCCAATCTAGTCTGATAACGTACACAAGTCTGCACAAAGCTCAGGCATTCAGAACCAAGAGGAGCTGAGCCACTTGGGCGAGGAACAAAAGACACGCAGAGGGAAAAGTAAAAATAAAACAAATCCAAACAAGTATCAAAGATCTGGAGAAAGAAAATATCAATCCCAAGCCCTGAGCAACAGAATCCCGGACACAGCTCACGCTAGCACTGACAGAGAAGATGCAGTTAGACAGAAGCTGACTGTAGGAGAGCGTGGCTGTCCCTCCCTGTCAATCTCAAAGTGAGGCCACGCCCTCTCGCTGGCTCCTTCCTAGAAAGGTAATCTGGTGAAAGAGAAATTAGCGGTCTCTGATGTCCAGGCCCTCTGAGCTGGGCTGGGCAGTAATCAGTCTTGGGGGTTCAAGACCCCAGGTACAATAGAGCCCCAAGCAGTTTAGGGGACTCTGGCCCGCAGGCTGGGCAGAGTACTCAATAGTCTAGGAGTTCAGGCCCTCAGGCAGGGCAGGGCAAGGCACCACACAGTCTAAGGCTCCAACCTTCCAGCAGGGCAGAGCATTAAAGGGTCTAGTGTCCTAGCTCTGGCAGACAGTAGGCTAACATAGGCCTCCTGGCCTAAGGTGGGGAGGCTGTCACCTCAGGGGTGGGGTGGCAGGGGAACCCAGGCCCATCTGGCTCCACCAGGTCCCAGCACAGGGCCCTAACAGTGGCAGAGTGTTCCGCCAGTGGTCAGCGGGGAATCCAGCCACAACACACTGACCTGGGTTCAGGCAGCAATGCAGCCAGCTGTCCCTGAGCTACTTCCTCCCTTTCCCTTGGGGTGCACCTGCATCCAACGGTCATCCTCTGTCTCCCTCGGATACACCAGCAGCTCCTTGGTACCTGGCAGCTCTGGAAAGGTCCTCTTCAGCTTCCCGCTCCAGCAGTGGATGGGGAGCGTCCATCTCCCACAGCAGCTCTGTCAGGGCTCCTTCCCCACTCTGAACTCTAGAATACAGATGTGGGGACCCGCATGAAAGACCCCCTAAGCTTACTCTTACCAGCTTAGGTTAAAAACTTCCCCAAGGTACAAACTTTGCCTTGTCCTTGAACAGTATGCTGCCACCACCAAGCGTGTTAAACAAAGAACAGGGAAAGAGCCCATTTGGAGACGTCTTCCCGCAAAATATCCCCCCAAGCCCTACACACCCCCTTTCCTGGGGAAGCTTGAGAATAATATCCTAACCAATTTGTTTCAAAACCATCAAAGACCCAAACCCCAGGATCTTGGAACAATGGAAAAATCAGTCAGGTTCTTAAAAGAAGGATTTTATTAAAAAAAAAAAAAAAAGAAAGGTAAAAATCATCTCTGTAAAATCAGGATGGAAAATACTTTACAGGGTATTCAGATTCAAAACACAGAGGATCCCTCTCTGGGCAAAAAACCTTCAAGTTACAGAAACCAGGAATAAACCTCCCTCCTAACATAGGGAAAATTCACATAAACCAAAAGATAAACTAATCTGCCTTGCCTGGCTCACCTCTACTGGTTGCAGACTTGGATTAGGATGGGTGGAGAAGATGGATTTCTCTCTGGCCTCTCTCAGTCCCAAGAGAGAACAACCACATAAACAAAGAGCACAAACAAAAGCCTTCTGCCCTCCAAGATTTGAAAGTATCTGGTCCCCTTATTGGTCCTTTGGGTCAGGTGCCAGCCAGGTTAGCTGAGCCTCTTAACCCTTCACAGGTAACAGGATGTCACCTCTGGCCAGGAGGGATTTTCTAGCACTGTATACAGAAAGGTGGTTACCCTTCCCTTTATAGTTATGACAGGCTCCAACCCAACGTAGCTGCAGGGCCTGCCTTTTATACTTCCTGTTTCTATCCCACCCCTCTGCTTCTGGCGGGGCGGGCATGGACTTCCTGGTTCCACCCATTGGAGGTGTGTGGCCGTCGCTCCCTGTCAATCTCTGAAGGAGGCCCCACCCCCTGGCTACACAAACCCTAGCCCTTTAAAGACCCTCTTTGCCCCACTGATTCTTCTGCCTATAGGGCACTGTGAGCTTGAATACAATTAATAAATTAATTTGTTTATTTCATTGCCTTCCAAGCATCCAGCCAGGCAGCCAGGGGCTTTTACACAATTGGAACCGATATAATTGTCAGCTAAGGGGCCAATGTTTCCACACCTGAACTTAGGCAGCCAAATCCAGATTTAGGCACCACCATGAGCAGCTGGATTGTCAGAGGTTGCTGAACAAACACGCAGGTTGCACTGTCTCAGCACCTCTGAAAATCAGCTCACTGCCTGATGTGCCTAAAGACAGATTTAGTACCTTTACTTTAGGCACCTACATAGTAGCTGCATATTCTGTAAGCCCAGGCCCTAACTGCTCATGTGAGAATCCCGCCAGGTTCGGGCACATTCTGCCAGGCTTGGGGACTGGGGTTTGCTTCAGGTAGATTATTGTTACAATGTTACATTGCACAACAGGGCATGTGCAATGTAACATGCATGGAATAACAGAGACTTGGTGGGATAACTCACATGACTGGAGTACAGTCATGGATGGTTATAAACTGTTCAGGAAGGACAGGCAGGGCAGAAAAGGTGGGGGAGTAGCACTGTATGTAAGGGAGCAGTATGACTGCTCAGAGCTCCGGTACGAAACTGTGGAAAAACCTGAGTGTCTCTGGATTAAGTTTAGAAGTGTGTGCAACAAGAGTGATGTCATGGTGGGAGTCTGCTATAGACCACCGGACCAGGGGGATGAGGTGGATGAGGCTTTCTTCCGGCAACTCACGGAAGCTACTAGATCGCATGCCCTGATTCTCATGGGTGACTTTAATTTTCCTGATATCTGCTGGGAGAGCAATACAGCGGTGCATAGACAATCCAGGAAGTTTTTGGAAAGCGTAGGGGACAATTTCCTGGTGCAAGTGCTAGGGGAGCCAACTAGGGGGAGCGCTTTTCTTGACCTGCTGCTCACAAACCGGGTAGAATTAGTGGGGGAAGCAAAAGTGGATGGGAATCTGGGAGGCAGTGACCATGAGTTGGTTGAGTTCAGGATCCTGACACAGGGAAGAAAGGTAAGCAGCAGGATACGGACCCTGGACTTCAGGAAAGCAGACTTTGACTCCCTCAGGGAACAGATGGCCAGGATCCCCTGGGGGACTAACATGAAAGGGAAGGGAGTCCAGGAGAGCTGGCTGTATTTCAAGGAATCCCTGTTGAGGTTACAGGGACAAACCATCCCAATGAGTCGAAAGAATAGTAAATATGGCAGGCGACCAGCTTGGCTTAATGGTGAAATCCTAGCGGATCTTAAACATAAAAAAGAAGCTTACAAGAAGTGGAAGGTTGGACATATGACCAGGGAAGAGTATAAAAATATTGCTCGGGCATGTAGGAAAGATATCAGGAGGGCCAAATCGCACCTGGAGCTGCAGCTAGCAAGAGATGTCAAGAGTAACAAGAAGGGTTTCTTCAGGTATGTTGGCAACAAGAAGAAAGCCAAGGAAAGTGTGGGCCCCTTACTGAATGAGGGAGGCAAGCTAGTGACAGAGGATGTGGAAAAAGCTAATGTACTCAATGCTTTTTTTGCCTCTGTTTTCACTAACAAGGTCAGCTCCCAGACTGCTGTGCTGGGCAACACAAAATGGGGAAGAGATGGCCAGCCCTCTGTAGAGATAGAGGTGGTTAGGGACTATTTAGAAAAGCTGGACGTGCACAAGTCCATGGGGCCGGACGAATTGCATCCGAGAGTGCTGAAGGAATTGGCGGCTGTGATTGCAGAGCCCTTGGCCATTATCTTTGAAAACTCGTGGCGAACGGGGGAAGTCCCGGATGACTGGAAAAAGGCTAATGTAGTGCCCATTTTTAAAAAAGGGAAGAAGGAGGATCCTGGGAACTACAGGCCGGTCAGCCTCACCTCAGTCCCTGGAAAAATCATGGAGCAGGTCCTCAAAGAATCAATCCTGAAGCACTTAGAGGAGAGGAAAGTGATCAGGAACAGTCAGCATGGATTCACCAAGGGAAGGTCATGCCTGACTAATCTAATCGCCTTTTATGATGAGATTACTGGTTCTGTGGATGAAGGGAAAGCAGTGGATGTATTGTTTCTTGACTTTAGCAAAGCTTTTGACACGGTCTCCCACAGCATTCTTGTCAGCAAGTTAAGGAAGTATGGGCTGGATGAATGCACTATAAGGTGGGTAGAAAGCTGGCTAGATTGTCGGGCTCAACGGGTAGTGATCAATGGCTCCATGTCTAGTTGGCAGCCGGTGTCAAGTGGAGTGCCCCAGGGGTCGGTCCTGGGGCCCGTTTTGTTCAATATCTTCATAAATGATCTGGAGGATGGTGTGGATTGCACTCTCAGCAAATTTGCGGATGATACTAAACTGGGAGGAGTGGTAGATACGCTGGAGGGGAGGGATAGGATACAGAAGGACCTAGACAAATTGGAGGATTGGGCCAAAAGAAATCTAATGAGGTTCAATAAGGATAAATGCAGGGTCCTGCACTTAGGATGGAAGAATCCAATGCACCGCTACAGACTAGGGACCGAATGGCTCGGCAGCAGTTCTGCGGAAAAGGACCTAGGGGTGACAGTGGACGAGAAGCTGGATATGAGTCAGCAGTGTGCCCTTGTTGCCAAGAAGGCCAATGGCATTTTGGGTTGTATAAGTAGGGGCATAGCGAGCAGATCGAGGGACGTGATCGTTCCCCTCTATTCGACACTGGTGAGGCCTCATCTGGAGTACTGTGTCCAGTTTTGGGCCCCACACTACAGGAAGGATGTGGATAAATTGGAAAGAGTACAACGAAGGGCAACAAAAATGATTAGGGGTCTAGAGCACATGACTTATGAGGAGAGGCTGAGGGAGCTGGGATTGTTTAGTCTGCAGAAGAGAAGAATGAGGGGGGATTTGATAGCTGCTTTCAACTACCTGAAAGGGGGTTTCAAAGAGGATGGCTCTAGACTGTTCTCAATGGTAGCAGATGACAGAACGAGGAGTAATGGTCTCAAGTTGCAATGGGGGAGGTTTAGATTGGATATTAGGAAAAACTTTTTCACTAAGAGGGTGGTGAAACACTGGAATGCGTTACCTAGGGAGGTGGTAGAATCTCCTTCCTTAGAGGTTTTTAAGGTCAGGCTTGACAAAGCCCTGGCTAGGATGATTTAACTGGGACTTGGTCCTGCTTTGAGCAGGGGGTTGGACTAGATGACCTTCTGGGGTCCCTTCCAACCCTGATATTCTATGATTCTATGATTCTATGTTTTGAAGAACATGGCTCCTGAGCTACATACTATGTCAAGCCCAGCCATTCATTTCCTCCTCAGGGGAAGAAAGTCCTTGTGCCCACACATTTGGCTCTGGGTTGCCTGGCATCTGGAGCAGAGCAGGGAGAGGGATCAGCAACTGGCCCATCCCCAGACGACAGCTTCACCCACAAGGTAGCATGAGGTGAGGGGACTAATCACCCCACTTTATGGTGCTGAGCTCAGGCCACCAGCAGGCTGCCCAGCTGGATGCATATGTCTACTGAGTGATCAAACGTACCATAAAGAAGCAGCTAAGTCCCAGCTCCTAGAAGGGCCAGAAGGCACCTGCAGAGGCACTGGATGTTCTCCAGCTAGGCGCCATGGCAGCAGGGTAGGTGCAACTGACAACCAGGGCACCGTCCCTGTTGTCACAGTGACGTGGGAGAAGGATTGGGGGGTGGGGGGGCTCAGGACATGTCACATGGGGAGGTGAGGAGGGAATAGCCAGCTAGGAGGTGATCAATCCTGATGGGCCTCCTGGGGAGTGCTGATTTGGGGAGACTTGTCCTAGCAGAGGGGTCTCCACTTACTGTACTCTGAGTTTACAAAGCAGGAGCAGTGTGTCCCAAGCCAGATGCCCTCATGAAGACAGGACATTAAGCCAAGCAGGTTGAGATGATTTACCAGCTGTGTTAAATAAAGGGGGTGGGGGGTAGCTCCCTTTTATGGACACCCAGCCAGCCAGTTAGCTATAAAATCCTTGTTAGTAGCTGTTCTCTACTTGCTTTACCTGTAAAGAGTTAAAAAGTCTCACTGCTATGCATAGGTAAAAGGAAGTGAATGGGCACCTGGCCAAAAGAGCCAATGGGAAGGTTAGAACTTTTTAAAATTGAAACAAGACTCCCCTTTTGTTTGTCTGTGGTTGTGCTCCCGGATAGCAGGGAAAAGGCTGGAACTATGCTGTAAAAAGCATAAAGTCAAGTATGAAAAATCATCAAATCATACCTAGAAACTACTCATTTAAAACCCCAGATATGTAAGTAGATCAGGAAATGTCTAGAAAGACATGATTAGGTTTATCTTTTTTATTTTGTATGGTTTGTGGACTTCTCTATGCTAACCCCCAAATTCTTTTGTTTTGCTTGTAACAATTAAGCTGGACCTCAAGAAAATCATTCTTGATGCTTAATTATTATATTTGTTCTTTTAAAATCTAGCAATAGCCTAAGTTCCAGACGTATTTTCTTTCTTTTTGTTTTTAATAAAATTTACCTTTTTTAAGAACAGGATTGGGTTTTGTATGTCCTAAGAGGTTCTGCATGTTGTTTAATTAGCTGGTGGCAACAGCTGATTTCCTTTGTTTTCTTTCTCGGCACTTCCCTGGAGGGGGGGCAAAAGGGCTTGAGGGTACCCACAGGGAGGAACTCCCAAGTGTTCGTTCCTGGTTTCTCAAAAGGGAGGGGGCTTGCACTTGAGTGGAGGCAGCATCTACCCATCCAAGGTCAGAGAGAAGCTGTAACCTTAGGAGTTTAATACAAGCACGGAGTGCCTAGTACTACTGTTTAGAATCCTTGCAGGCCCCCACCTTCTGCACTCGAAGTGCCAGAGTGGGGAATCAGCCTTGACACCAGTGTAGGAAATTAGACAGGGTGATGTTGCTAATGGATTTCCATCCTCAAAGGGTTTTCTGTGTGTCCCCCAAAGATCCAAGAGCAAGAATGCGCAACTCCAGGAGCTGGGGGTTGTAACAAGCCTCTGAATCCAGACGCTGATACGCTTAGACCACAGAGTCAGAGCTGTGCAAATAACCCAATTTTCAGGTCAGTAACTGAACCCAAAAATAGGGGAGGAGGCAAAAAAATAATTTCAGGTCAACTCAAATCAAAAGGTTTCGAATTCTTCAACAAAATGAAACATCAAAAAAAATTTGTTTTATGCCAACAGAACCATTTTGTTTCCATTTCAAGGGATTTTTTAATAAACATTGTCAAACTTTTTTTAAAATCAAAGGGAGGGAAATTCCAAAATGAAAGAAGACGTTGCAACATTTTGGTTCGGAAATGTTGCAAGGGTTCAGTTCCACATTCCTGATTGGTTTGGGTGTTTTTCACCAGCACAATTATCTGAAGTCTACTCAGATTTGTGAATTGGTTCAGCCAACCGGAATTTGCATTTTTTGATGAGAAAAGATAATGCATGTCATTTCTCCTGCAACTGTATTCAGAGATGAACCCAAAAGGCACCAGAGAGCGTCAATACGCTCTGTACAAAAAGGTCAGCAGAGGCCAAATCTTCATACAGGGAAGCAATAGAGAAGGTTGGAAATGTTTAAGGGAAACATGCAGGTGGCTGTTCTCCCCAGAGAACCCTTTGTTATAGCATGTCCTTTCCAGAGTGCCCCCTTATGGCATTATGTGGTGCACCAACCACTCAGCCTCAGTTTCCTAGCAGGTCTTCTCCTGCTCTGCCCAGCCCCCAGTGCCCTCTAGTTGCAGAGACTTAGCCTTTTGGCTAGGTCCCACAGTTCTATCCCTTCGGGGCACTCAAAATCCAAAATAATACAAATTTAAATTCTTCCCTTTCCTCTGGGAGCTCTGCTAGGCACCAGGCTTTCCTAGTCTTCTCTCTCATAGTGATGGCAGCCCCCATCTGCTCTTTCTGCCTGTCCCCCTCTAGCTGAGCTCACGTGTCTCTTTATGCCCTCCATGATCCACGGCCACAGCAGTCACCTGGCAGAATGTGGGGGAGGGGTAGTTCAGCAGTTTGAGCATTGGCCTGCTAAACCCAGGGTTGTGAGTTCAATCCTTAAGAGGGCTATTTAGGGATATGAGGCAAAAATCTGTTGGATGATTTAATTGGGGATTGGTCCTGCTTTAAGCAGGAGGTTGGACTAGATGATCTCCTGAGTTCCCTTCCAACCCTGATATTCTATGATTCTATGAAACAGTATTCAGCTGTTGATCAGTTGGAGAGGGCCCAGTTGGAGAGAATGATTAAAGGGTTAGAAAACCTGCCTGATAGTGACTGAACTCCTTGAGCCTATCTAGTTCAGCTAACAAAGTGAAAGCTAAGGGGTGACTTGTTTACAGTCTATAAATACCCATGTGGGGAACAAATATATAACAATGGGCTCTTCAGTCTAGCAGAGAAAGGTCTAACATGATCAAGTTGAAGCTAAACAAATTCAGACTGGAGAGGAGGTGTCCATGTTTAACAATGAGTATAATTAACCATTGGAACAACTTACCAGGTGTTGTGGTAGATTCTCCATCACTGACAATTTGTCAATCAAGATGGGCTGTTTCTCTAAAAGTGCTACTCTAGGAGTTATTTTGGGGCAGGTCTCTGACCTGTGTTATACAGGAGGCCAGCCTAGATGATCATAGAATTCTAGAATATCAGGGTTGGAAGGGACCTCAGAGGGTCATCTAGTCCAGCCCTCTGCTCAAAGCAGGACCAATCCCCAACTAAATCATCCCAGCCAGGGCTTTGTCAAGCCTGACCTTAAAAACCTCTAAGGAAGGTGATTCCACCGTCTCCCTAGGTAGCCCATTCCAGTGCTTCACCACCCTCCTAGTGAAAAAGTTTTTCCTAATATCCAACTTAAACCTCCCCCACTGCAACTTCAGACCATTTCTCCTTGTTCTGTCATCTGCTATCACTAAGAACAGTCTAGATCCATCCTCCTTTGAACCCCCTTTCAGGTAGTTGAAAGCAGCTATCAAATCCCCCCTCACTCTTCTCTTCTGCAGACTAAACAATCCCAGTTCCCTCAGCCTCTCCTCATAAATCATGTGCTCCAGCCCCCTAATCATTTTTGTTGCCCTCCGCTGGCCTTTTTCCAACTTTTCCACATCCTTCTTGTAGTGTGGGGCCCAAAACTGGACACAGTACTCCAGATGAGGCCTCACCAATGCCAAATAGAGGGGAATGATCACGTCCCTCAATCTGCTGGCAATGCTCCTACACCCCAAAATTCTATTAGTGATCTTGGCAACAAGGGCACACTGTTGACTCATATCCCAGCTTCTCAGTGGTCCCTTTTGGCGTTGGAGTCTATGAATCATCTAAAGATTCAGAAAGTTGAGGAAACAACTGGGGGTTGTACATTTTGGATCTGATTTGACCCAACAGGGTTGAATTAGTTGCGAACAAACATGAAGTTGGTCAGGAACTTGGGAGGAAGTGATCATGCTTTGAGAGAATTCAAGATCCTTTGTGTAAGCAGAGTCAGGATGAGCTCCACTCTGACATCTGGTGGTGAGTTGTGGCAAGTTGTGGAAAAGAACTTCAGAGGCTGATCTCATTTGCATAGGCACACCCACCTCACCAAGCATGAGCCCATAGCTGCCCAAATGGTCACTTTGGCTACTGTGGGATCCCCAGTTTCTCTGTTATTGGGGCAGGAAGAATAAATTGTTATTATCCTGATTTTGTGAATCAAAGACAGTGGAACTGTACTTGGCCTTTTGTTATGATGGAGGGACTTGCCATCAACTAAGTAGCACTTGCTACGCAAGGGACATGGGTTCCAAAAGCCAGTGAATTGAGAGAGGTTGGGGATAGGTATTAATACTTGGTGGTGTGGGTCTCTGGTGAGGGTCCTACATGCTAATTGCACTTTCTTTTTTCTCTATTGTGGAATGTCAGTACTAATTTTGATTCTATTAGGAGTCTAGTTGTAGTCTCTTGAGTTCACTTTGGGCTAATAGTGTACTAGCATTGAGGTTTCCCTACTATAAGCTGAAATCAATGAGTGTTGTGTTAAGTAGTGGGGGCCTGAAGATATAATGCAGAGCAGTTTGTGGGATGGCTGACAGAGTAGTGTGTGTATATCAATCTCCCCTCTGTATTTTCCACCAAATGCATCTGATGAAGTGAGCTGTAGCTCACGAAAGCTTAAGCTCAAATAAATTTGTTAGTCTCTAAGGTGCCACAAGTACTCCTTTTCTTTTTGACAGAGCAGAGTGGCTGGTGGAGCGGAGCAGTTTGCAGGATGGCTGGAGCAGCTCGGGGGGCTGGCAGAGCAAAGTGATTTGTGGGATGGCTGGTAGAGTGGAGCCCCATGGAGAGGTAGGGCAATCGGCTTTAGGCCACATAAGGTGCCCCTTAACCCTCCCATTTCCACCCAGGTTGGGAGGTAAAACTCTGCAGATAAACTTTTGAACTCTGAGGCTGAACTTACCAGGGACAGAGACTTTTGGATTGTTGGACTTTTGGGACTTTGGGTGACTTTTGGGTTGCTGGACTCAAGAACTAAAGGGAAAGGACATGGCCCAATTTGCTTGGGATGGGTTTTACTCATGGGTTGTGTTATGAATCCTGTTGGTGGTGTTTCCCCAACATAATGCCACATTGTTTCTCTCTGTTATTAAAAGGCTTTTGCTACACTCAGACTCTGTGCTTGCGAGAGGGGAAGTATTGCCTCTTAGAGGCGCCCAGTGGGGGTGGTATATATTTGTCCCAGATCACTGGGTGGGGGCTCGAGCCGATTTTGCATTGTGTTATTGGAATGAAACCCATAGATACTGAACCCGGCCCTTGTTGCTGCCAACTCTGACGGGCAGAAGGGTTACATATGGAAAGGAGGACATGAGAACAGCAAAACAAGGACACTGGACTTCAGAAAGGGGGATTACAGGTGACTCAGAGACATAGCAGGCAAGGTCCCATGGAAAGACCAATGAGGGAGAAAAGGAGCCAAAGGGGGCAGGCAGTTCCTACAAGACATAATACTAGAGGCTAAACATCCAGCTATTCTGACACAGAGAAAAGATAAGAGGAGCCACAGAGGCCAATGAGGCTGCACAAGGAGCTTTTTAAACTACCTAAAGTCCCAAAGGGATCCGTACAGGAAGTGGAAGGAGGGGCATGTCACCAAGGAAGTAGATGTGGGAATAGTGCGAATGTGTAGGGATAAAACCAGAAAAGCCTAGGCCGTGGTTGTCGGGGAAGCTCCTGCCTTTGGTCAGCCCTTTCCTCAGGAGTTGAGGCTGAAGGTCTGGTCTCATCCCTGCTCTGCCCACCTGTGCAGGTGTGGGGGGCTGGCCCCCGCTCCTTGGCCAGTGTGGGGCTTGTGTACCCAGCACATGCCCACAGGAGAGTGAGCTACAGCTCAGTCAAGGCTGGCTGCCCACAGTGGGCGGGCCAGGCCCAGCTGCTGAGGAACCCTGGCAGCAGTGGTGGTGTCTAGAGAGTTGGGCTGCAGGGGAAGAGGCAGGACACAGCAGGCACACTGGGACCAGCCAGTGGGACGACCTGATGAGGGCAGAAGGGGGATTCCATTCATACTCGGAGTTTGGGATTTTGGTCGGTGGGTCCTAGGGGAGGGCCTGAAGAGTCTTGGCCCTGAACTGGGTGGGAGCTTAGATGGGTGGTGGGTGGGGAGAAGGTTTGAGAACCGCAGTAGGAAAGAGCCCAGGGAAGCAGCAATGAGCAGGCTGAAGGAGCAGCCTTTGGCTACAGATTATCAAGCCCCTGGGCCGGAACCTGCTGTAGTGGACGGGCCCAGGTTCTCCTACCAGCCACTAAGCAGGGAACCAGGACAATGGGGAGACCTGATACAAGGGGGTGAAGCCCACTGTATCCAGAGTCAGGGCCAAAGACCTGGTACAAGCCCTTGGACTTTGTTGGAATTTTCTGGTACCCCAGAAGGGGTGGACTAAATCAGGATCCAGCAGGAGGGCCGGGATACAGGAATGGGAAGACCACCACTGCACTGGAGTGGCTGTGGGCAGCAGCGCGCCAGATGGGGAGAGAACTACTATGCCCCACCCAGCATGAAGAGGCACTGGTGTGATGAGTTCAACCTTTCTCCACTGGTGGAGAATGTGGCCTGATGATGACCTTGTTACACGGGGAGAGGGAGGCCAGCCATTGGTTGGACAAAGGACAAAAGCAATGGAGGGAGTTGTATGTTTGTTGGCAGCCACCCACCACCACCAGACGACAGCTCTGCAACATCAGCAAAAACAGCAACAATGAGCGCAGACCCCATGAACGCAACTACTGGGAAGGCGAGAACGAGAAGCCCGCTTGCAGGAAAGGCCCAGGAACCAGTGGGGGCCCAGTGGCTGCAGGGGGGCCACCTGTGCTGGAGGACAGCACAGGACAACTGGTCCCTGAGCTAGTAAAACAGGGCCCTGGCTGGAGAGGACACAGAGGCCTTTTTACATACATTTGAGAGGGTGGCCAAGGCAGCCAGGTGGGAAGACCTGCTACAAGCTCTCAGCCTTTGTTGGACTCTTCTTACGCCCCAGAAAGTATGGGCTAAATCATGAAATGGCCAGGGGACCGAGTTATGGGAAGAGGCGGACCACCAGAGGCCCAGCAGGCTGTCAGCAGGGAGCGCCAGACAGGAAGAGAGCTGCCCTACCATTTCTGGCCACAAGGAGGTGCTCCAGTGGGGAGCTGAGCCTTTTACATTCCCATGATGCACCACAGTCTCCCTCTATTGACCTGGTATTTCAGTTTATTTGGCAGAAACATAACACCAGTGTTCCCTGTGGGCAGCAGACCCTTCGGGGGATATTTATGCCTAATGGAAAATGCTCCTTTCCATCCAACAAGGAAATCGGCCACCAGCCCTAACTAAAGCGCAACAAACTTTGAGAGGGAGGTGCTGCCCCTGACAACTACAATTCCCACAATGCAGTGCTCCTTCTTGAGCCCAACATGCGGCTGCTTGGCTGAAGATGGAGCTCTGAATGGGGAGAACTGTGCTGCCCCAGGGCTGTACCCCCACATTCCAGATGAGGGCAGCCAGGGATCAGGGTGTAGATCTCCAGGGGCTTGTAGGTTGCATTTTAGGCCTCTCTGCAAAGCCAGTGAGTCCTGTAGTTATGACCCATAGGGACATTGTGTACCCTCCCTAAAAATTGGATCTCATTGTGACACTGAAACCCATTTGGATTCACACCGCTAGCAATTTTCAGCTTTCTGGAGACATATGTACGGCACTGGGTTTTAAAGCAGCAAGGAACCCTGGGTGTGGTGAGGCTAGGGAAGCAACTGCACAGATCTGCTGTGACAGCCACAGTCATCACAGCTGGTGCAGGACTAACATCTCCACTGTCATGAGAGAATATCACCTGCTTGCAACATTGCCAGAAATCTGTGTGTGTGCTGCATGGAGCTGCGGCTCTGTGTCTGTGTTGGGGAGGTGTGCAAGGTGGGACCTGTGCAGGGCTGTCTTTGCTTCTCATTATTTCATTTTCCTTTCAGCGCATCATGATTCTCCACATCTTGTGAAGCTGCAATGAATATAGTGACTAACATAACCGCTGTAAAGTGTATTAATCTCCCTACTTGATATATTCTTGGGGTAGAGGAATAATATTTTCTTTAAACAAGACCAGGTCCTCAGCTGGGGTCAATCAGCATCGCTCCACTGAGTATTTTCTTGCAGATTTCTAATAGCTGGAGCAAATGGCACTCCTACCCCTTGAGAGTATATATTGTATGAGGGATTTATTGTGTGCCTTGGGAAATGAAGATTTGATGCTGTTGGCTACAGCTAGATAGAGAGCCCTGTCCTGAGAGAGCTCATTGGAGTCACTGAAAAGAAGCAGGTGTGTGTCATAGATCCTATATGGCTAGTAGCTGATGGAGAGTATAGCTCTACAAATAGGTGATTTGTTTGCTTCACTGACAGTTCCAAAAAATTAGTGGGGAAAAAATCTCATATTGGGTTGATCTGAAATGAGCTTTTTTTGACATTTTCAGCAAATCAAAAGTAAAAAGAAAAAAAATTGGGTGAAATAGTCAAATGAAATGTGTCATTTCAATTTTGAGCAGGTTTTTACATTAACGATGTAAATAAATTGTAGGGCATTTGATTGAATTGAAGAGTCAAAATATGTTGAAACCAAACGCTCTCACTTTTTCAAAATAAAAAGAATGTTTGGCACTTTTTTCTCGACACAAATGACTTGGCAAACCTGTGAATTCAGGAACCGTGTCTATGTCGCTGAACCTGCCTTTTTGTTCTTGTTTTTGTTCTGAAAAAAAAAAACTGGCTGCAAAATTTCTCCTTATAGCTCAAGGGAGAAAGGCTCACAGAGCAGGGCATCAGGATTCTCTCCTTGCGGTTGCAGTGACGTTCACATGGCCATGCTGTGCCACACAGGGACAGCCGGGATTTAACTCCAATGTGCAATTGTCTGATCGTACCCCAGTCTCCTAGGCCCATGGGGTGGCAGACTGCATATGGCATACATTAAGCCTTGCTGGAATTACAAACTTCCTTTCACTCGGAGCAGGGATGGCCGTTCCCAGGCCCTGCGACAGCTGCCTGATTCCTCAAATTCTTACTGCCAGCAGGGTCAGAGAGTTTGCACAAAGCGTTTTCAAAGCAGCAGGCAGCTCTATTTGATCTCCCCCACACACCCCCAACTGGGGCCCCATTGAGCCCTAGGTTTCAGCGCTGATTAAAAGGAAGCTACGGAGAAAGGACAGGTCATTTGCACTGCTCAGGGAAGGAAACCACAATCACTATCTTGGTTGGCCCCTGGGTGTTGGGATGCAGGCTCTATTGGGAGGGAAGAGGGGTGAGACTCAAAGGGGATGCTGTGCTCCATTGTGGATACAGAGCACTGCCTCTGGAGGGGTCCCTGATGCAATAGATTCTGTGGGGTCAAATTTTTCAGCCAAAATTTTCAGGGGACAAAAAATGCAGCTTCAGCCCCACTGAAATATTCCATGAGTTTGTGTGTGTTTCGCTGAGTCGAATTCTTTTTGGAGAAATTGAAATGTTCAGATTCTTCTACTCAAAGTGACTTTTTTTGCTTCATAATTTCTTTCCATTTTAATTTTTAAACAAATGTTTAAAAAAAATCCCTCAAACTCAAAATGAAGCATGGAAGTGAAATGGTTCAGCCAACTGGAAATTAAATTGGGTTGGATGTTTTGCTTTGCTGACCGTTTTGAACAATTTCATCTTTGGATCAACACGGAACAAATCTTTGTTTCCATTTTTCGGACTTGCCCAGCTGTAGCAACGTATCCTATCTTCCTAGCCATGCCCATACTGCCCGCTCGTAATTGAGTCCTGTACTGCAGAGGAGAAGGAGGGAGAAACCCAGGATGTAAACTGAGAGGGCCTTTTCAGTCCAGATCTTCAGAGATGCCAAGCTCCTGCAACTGCTCAGCAGGGCCTGAAAAGAAAAATTAGAACCCAGCGTCTCTGGCCTGTCACAGCCCCCTCCTGATGCTGTGTCCACTGTTGTGCTGTGGTCAGGTTCCATGCTGGCTGGTCTGCTCTGGTGGATCAGCCTCCGGAGACTGTTTGGAGATGCAAGCTCTGCCCTGGCTCCACTACAGCTTCACTGTATCACCTTGGGTGAGGCACCTGCCCCTGCCTCTCGGCCCCCAGCTGTGCAAGGGGGATAATGACCCTATCCCTGCTTTGTTCAGCACCGGAGGATGAGGAGGCTCCCTGCAGCAGCACTGAGCATTACTGTTCGCACCCTGTGTTCCCTAAAGATGGCGGATTCCTGATGGAACTTGCTGCTAAGCAGATGAGAGGCAACAGGCTCGATCCAGCCACACCCCCCGCCCCAGCAGCAGAAAACACAGGGAACAGGGTCTGACACCAAGCAGAAGCATGGAAGGCAATTCAGGTGGGCTGATTTTGGGTGGGGCATCTCTGGTGTCAGCATTTTGCCTCCCTTGGCACGTTCTGACAGCAGGATCACAAAGAGCTGGCTGCAGACGCATTGTTTCGGACGCCTAAGCTAACCACAGCCCAGAGTCTTCAACAGCCAGGAGAAAGTTAAGTCCAGGGCAGAGCACTTAGGGCCCTGGAGTCTGGGATCAGACAAAAGAGCCACACGGTCAATAACAAGGAGGATGGGGTGAGTAGCTGCTCTGCAAATCCATGACCCAAGGCTCAGGGCTATAACACGTGGTGACAATGGGGAAGACAAGGCCTCAGAAGGACAGAGGCTCTGAATAGGGTTGGTGTGAGGGGTGTTCTGAACCTGACGAGCCATCCCTGGTAAGTACCTGCAACTCCTAAGGGCCCAACCAATCCACAAAGGGCCTAACCAGGCGACCGCAAGGCAGGTCTATTGGCTCCTCACGAAAGCAGCCACTCCAGTCGGCTCAACATCACGGCCTTGCTCAGGATCCTCCCAGCTGCCTGATGCTTTTGGCAGGTTGTCCCTACTCCAGCGCCTGCCCTGTCCTGAAAAATGGCCTCCCCATCTCTCCTGCCCCTGCTCGGGAGTGCGCAAGTTGCCCAAAACTGAGCTCCTGTCCCCACTGTGATTCTTTCCCTGCTCTAAACCCAGGTGGGCCACGCTGGGCAGACGTGTGTCTGATGGAATCCATGGTGAGGGGGTGTGGGGCCATTGCTGAGAGGGCAGCTGTGGGCTGGCAGCTTTGTGGCTCTCCCATGCTGAGAAGGCTCCGTCTGCAGCTCCTTGGTGAGTGCTCTGGTGTCCCAAGAGCTGGGTGAGGGCGGGGGCTCTCCGCGGTAGCCATGTTGCAGCCTGGTTGTGCAGCATAGCCCAATCTGTTAGGTGCAGGGTAAATTGCAGCTTCATTGTTACCCAGCACAACAGGTCTGCACCTGGCCCCACACACCTGGGGTCCTTGTACCCCATGCAGGACACCAAGATCCGGGGGTGTACACCTACAGCTGCCTCCCCTGGCCTGTGATCCAGCCTTGAGCAGAGGAGCTGCCAGGCTGGAGATGGCTCTGACGGAGTGGCGCTGCGACCAGGTGCACATGGCCACAACATCACTCAGCTTTGGCCTGACCACCCCTCCATCATGATGGAGAGGCAGCCAAGCCGAGAAAAGGGGCTCCGCTGTTATGTCACCCCACTCCGGAGGGTGGGAGTTCTGCACCTCCATTACTCAGAAGTGGGGCCCCCATCTCCAGTGCCCATGTTGTGGAGCTGGGAGCAGAATCCAAACCACCCAGCTCCTGTCCTGTGCTCTAATCGCTAGATGATGCTGCTCTGGTCCACGACTGAGGGAGATTCCAGAATCGGGGTGCCCAAGGGTTGGGGTCTGCTTTCTGAGCCACAAAGCTGGACTGCTGGCTGCACTTTTCCCTGTGGAGCAGTCAGAGGATTCCCTGGGAGCAGCAAAGGTGAGGAGCGTGATGGGGCTGGGGTCACCCACCGCCTCATTCTCCTCTTCCTTCCCAGCAGTGGGAGAGCCTGATCATGAGGCCCCAGCCGAACCCCAACCTCTCCTTGCAACCTTGGGCAAGTGACTTTGACTTCTACATCCCTCTGTCTGCATGGCCAAGAGCAGGGGCTCCCCAGGGCTGGAAGCTGCCTCTGAGCCCATCTTGTTCAGGCGGAACAGACAGACTTGGATGTGCCTCCCCCTCCATGAGCTGAGAGTTTCTGATGGACTTGGGGCTGAGGCCTGGGCCATGTAAATGGTATTGAACTCAGCTGTGGGACGAGGTCAAAGGGGTGCGGCCGACAGTCACACCATTCAATCGGCTTGGCAGTGAAGCAGCCGGCATCTGGTCGCAAAGCCCTGAAGAATTGGAAATAGTGCCCTGGACACAGGGCCAGGGAGCCCAACAGGTCTTTGTACTTCCAAGGGCTAGACCATATCCAGTTAGGGCAGGGCTCAGCGCGAAGTGAAGGGGCTGGGTCATGACTGTGCGAATAGTGCAGCTGCTGCCTCCCAGCCTCCCTCTATTCCAGCCCTGGGCTCTCCCTGTCCCCAGCTCTGCCTATGCCCCTGACTCCTAACCTGCAACCCCTCCCCCTGCTGTCCCAAACCTGAGCTCCCCCCAGCCTCACGGCTTTGCTGACACCCCTCAGTCCTGACCTGCAGCAAATGAACCCCCACCCCCACCCAATGCTTGGGGCATAGTCTCCTTGATACCCTCAAGCCCGACCCATTGTCCTGTGCCCAATACCCTAGTCTTGGACTCCCCAACCCAAGCACCGGACACACCGAGGCCTCCACAGCACCTGAGCTGGGGGGGGCAAACTGCCTCCCCTTGGTCCCTGCGCCTGAACCGGGCAGAATCTGTCCCTCACTGTGCAGCTGTGGCTTGAAAACATTACCTGTCCCAGCATGCACTGCTCCATCTTTATCCGAGGGCCTTTGCCGCTGGCAGAGGCGATGGTTCTCAGCATGCACTGCTCCATCCTGACAAAGCGGGCCACGTCCAGCATATAAAGGGAGACTTTGTCAGCCATGGCTTCATTTTAAAGTTTTGGGGTTTGAATCCTTGAGTGGGGAACTGAGAAGCATAATGAGGTCAGTATCCCGCCCCCCCTACCCCCAATAAGCCTCAGTGCCAGCCCAGCTAGCAGGTTGAGCCATCTCTACCAATCACAATACCATGTCATCAGCTCCAGTGGATATCAAAGCCTTTTCCAAAGGGAGCCAGTGTCATTTCCCTATTTAGATGGAGAAACTGAGGCACAGAGTGGGGAAGTGACTTGCCCGAGGTCACCCATGCCTCAGTCTAGTGCTCTATCCACTTTGCCATACTACTAATCCACTTCCTCTTATTGGAGCAGTTCATTTAGCCCGAATCCTGTGAATGGAAGTTTAGATGCATGGGAGCTGTAATTAATGCGTTAATAATTATTAACCAGAGCTGGCTGAAAAATGGCATTTCTGCCCTGGTGAGAAATGCTTTGACCTTAACAAGGGCACTAGCCCTGACACACAGAGGAGCTTGTTCATGGTCACCCAGGTTCCACTGCCACAGCCTGCCTGGGTGCCCTTGGGTGCCACATATGCCCGGGGGGCTGTTAACTGTGCAACACCTGAGCCTGTGAAGCTGGCTCCCATGGTGGCATGGGACCCCAGAGCCAAGTAGCCGTTCCTCCAGCCTGGTGGTGATTTATGTTCCTGATAGTGGCTCATGTTGTTAGCCACTGGACAGAGAGTGTGCAGTGCTGCCCAGATACGGATTCTGCCACTCAATTGGTGACAGGGTGCATCCCATCTCTCCTTGAACAGTGGCAAGCATGGCATGTGCTGTACTGTGGGGATCAGTTCGTTGGCTGATGTTAGGTGGAGGGATATTGGGTAGGACTGGTAACCTGTGATGGGGTGAGCTTCCCACCCTGGCCCTGCGAAAGCTGAATTAGGCCAGGTAGGCACATTCTACGAATTAGGCTGCAAACAGAAGAGCTTTAGACTAGAGAGAGGCTCACCTGTGCAGGAACTGGCAGGGCCTATGTAAGCCAGAAAGGGCTGTTGCTGGGATAGGGCTGTCACTCACTGTGTGGTGGGAGCTTGAGCCGGTACACCCAGCAAAAGGGGGGAACTAGGGGTGGTAAGAAGCAGTCCAGGGAAGGAGCCATGAGGGGTGGGAGAGGAAAGCCCAGAATTCCTGGGCTGAGGGTCCCTGGGCTAGAACCCAGAGTAGAGGGCATGTGTGCCCAGGTTCCCCTACCTGCCACTGGGGAAGGGGCACTGGTGAGACTGTGTAGCAGACAGGGACCTTGATGCACTGCCCCCCCAGAAGGGGAACCACACTAGTAACCTGGCCAGAGCGGTGTGTCACGGAGAGTGTGCTGTGAAAAGTGAGGGAAGGGCTGCAGAGGAGAAACGGAGGTAACTGCTGGAAGGGGCATCGGCTCATCCCCAGAAGCACCAGGAGGCAGCACCGTCCAGTAATGAGTAGAGCACCCCCCATCACATAACCACATAAGTTTTATAGGCTTCAGTGGGCTTGGGATAATTCTCGTGGTTGATGATTAACAGCATTGCCAACCCCCAATGTTCACAAATCATGCGTCAGACTCACCCAAAATCACGAGATTGGCTTTAAAATCATGAGATTATATACAAATAAAAGATTTGGGGTTCTTTTTATTTGCCTTCTGTTTTTTAACCTTTTGGGTGCATGGGGGTTGCATTTTGAAGCTTTCTCCACAGCCTTGAGGGCTAGAAACTTACTTTTTCTTTAAGAATGAAGGCCGAATTCATCACATATCCACTTGACTCCAGGAGCTGGGGCTTTAAGGAAAACAATAATTATCATGACAAAATCATGAGAATAGGCAACACTGGATTAAGCTGTGTGTCTACTGCTCTAGTGTGGGCAGAGTTTAACCAGGCTGGGGCATGGTATTTGTATTATTTTATATTACATTAAAGCTAAAAGTTGAAATTATAAAAAACATTGTTAAGTTCCCGCAAAAATTACAACACAGATGATCCATTGCTGCAAAAAGTTTCAATGTTGTCAAATCAGTGTTTTCCGATGGAGAACTGCTCTGTTGGAAAATATCCAACCAGCTGTCCTCTAAATGCCTTTTAACCTCTCTGATGAAGATTCACAGGGCTTTAGAAAGAAGAAGAAAAAAAGGGGGGGAGGGTCTCCTAACCAAGCAGACTATCAAAAGAAAAACTGATAAGCAAACAAAATCAGATGTGGGAAGCTTCTAGTGAACTGGGAGCTGCAAGTCTTTTAAATGTCCTTGTGACACTTTGCACATCTCTGGCTCAAACCACTTGACTAGCGTTCATTCAGGCTCCCGTTGCGGCTGGCAGACCCATTTTACAGGTGGGGGAACTAAGGCATGGAGCTAGGAAGTGACTTTCTACAGGTCACCTGGCAGCTGAGAGGCAAAGCTGGGTCTAGAACACAGATCGCCAGAGACCCAATTTGGAGTGTTACCACGAGTGTATGGTTCTGGCTAGGTGGTGGTGGTGGGGTCTCTGTGAGGGGTGATCATGGCAATGCTTACCACTGTGCTAACATCTGGAAATCATTACCATGTCATGACTACACACTGTGGAAATGGCCTTTGCCCCTGGCAGGTGCAGAGGGAAAGAATTCCTGTCCTCTGGCCGGCTGGGTCCCACCTTCAATGTGTGGGAACCACACACAATGCATAGGCAGTGCCCAGGCCTGAAGCTCAGAGATCGCGCTCCACCAGCATGTGGGAGCTGGCCTGGGATGGAGGCAGCCTGGGATTGTCCCCTGGTACCAGGGAGCAGCTGCAGGCTTGGCTTCTAGGGCTGAGCAGGTGGCATGGCTGTGCCAGCTCTGCCAGGGGCATTGTGGTCTCAGCTGCATGGGCAGACGCTGAATGTCACTGCCTAATGCATACAGTGCCTGTGCAGGGCTGGCCCACAACATTTTGGCACCTGAGGTGGGGAGCTCAACTGATGCCCCCATGCCCCCTCACTTATAATGAGTTCCAGACAGCCCGTTTGCTGGGCCCCATTTGCTCCAGAGCATCTCAGCAGGAGGGGCAGTGCGGGAGGAGGGGCAGTGCCAGGGGGATACAGAGAGGCCCCAACTCCACTGACCGGAGGGTGGGGAGAATCAAACAGTCACAGACTAAGGTAGTTGGGGTAATGTGAGCTGCTGGCAACCAGGGACTGAAGATTCCCAAGTGGGGTTCTCCACCCTCAGCGGGCGCTGCCCACTCTGCTGCTGGCACCTTCTCATTACATCCCTCACACCATGACACTGGGGGCAGGGACACCCTCCCCACGCTAAACAATCCATTACAAATGAAAAGGTCAGTGGCCCCGGGGAGAGACATCAGCATTGGTGCCCAGTGCTGTCAGTGCTGTTTCAGCAGTGCCCCTCGGGAGGGCAGGCACAGGGGGCCAGAGGAGGTGCTGTGAAAGAGTGGGAGCCTGGCTCTGGCTGTGGTGCAGCGGCAGTGCTGACGTAGTTCACTGGTGAGCATGTGTTACAGACACACACATACCTGTGCCTGTCTATGGAGGGTCTGCACTGTTCCAGCCTGATGTGCCTGCAGCTTGGCACTCTAGCTGCAGCTGCCTGATGCTGTTAGCTGTGGAGGTCCCTGTTTGATCCCTGGCATCGGCCAAGAAGGTGACTGGCACTATGGCGACAGCTGGCTTGCCCTTCTGTGGCACAGCTTGGAGCCCCATACCCTGGACCCGGGAGAGCTGGGACATCACCCCAAAGAGGCAGCTCTCTGGCTCCTGTTTTCTCCTGCCCCCGGCATGGCCTGGATAGGTGGAATAGTATGCAGGAAGCATTGCCCCCCACCCCCAAACCTGGGTTCCTAAGGAAATTCCTGCTGGCCTGGAGAACAATGCATCCAGCCCCAGGGGCAATGTACCATGACAGCTGCCATGCCAGAGGGCTCTGCACTTCCCCACACTGGGGAAATGAGCAGGGGGATTTGGGAAAAAGGGGGCCCAGGGGAAGTGGTGAATCCCAACCCTCCAGTCCTGGCAGCTGGGCAGTGGGAAATGGGCCAGAGCAGCTGGGGCTGCTGGCTCAGTGGTTGTTGCATGGTGCTGTGCTTCGTGGATCAGAGAAACTCCATGGCAAGGGGATGAATGCCCTCTGTTCTCGCTGGCCTCAGTGCACGTGCTCAGCCCTTTGCAGGGGGACCCCTTTGTGCCACACACCTGCTGGCGAGCCAAGTGCATCTGCGGAGCACTGGAGCTCTGCTGGAGTTGCTGTGCAGGCCCGAGGGATAAGCCAGGCCCTGGCCTGTTCCCACAAGCTGTTATCCCCTTCCCTGCCTCCTTCACCTGGGCAGTGGGGGCTGTCTGGGCTGTTCCCAGCCCCAGGGTGGTAATTTACAGAGTGGTGCAGTGGGCTCTGGGCCCCATTGCTCTGGAAACAGCCCTCCCTCTCTGGGCCCAGGCCTCGCTGCTAATGACCATGCCAGATTCCAGAGCTCTGGCTCATTGCTGAGCCAGAGAGCCACAATGGAAAGAGGAGGAGGGCAGAGTGGGCAGGGCTTCCCCACACTGCCAGGCTGCTGCCCTGCTGGGGAGGAGAAGACAGCCCCAAAAGGATGTGTGGGGGATTGGGGGAGCTGTGGCTGCCTCCCCTTGGTGCAGCTGGGGGGTCTCTGAGCCCCCTGACTATTCCCTTCTCACACAAGCTCTGGGAAACCCAAGCTAATCCATCCTCTGGCCAGGGCAGGCCCCGATCATGCAGCTGGATACCACTGAGCACCCGACTTGCTCCATTGACTCCAGGAGGCTCCTGCTGAAGCGGGGCCCCTGCGGGTCTGGCCAAAGCCCACGGGAGCCCAGTCCCAGCCTCGTTGAGCGTTGGACTTCCCTGCCTCAACCCAGGGCATCATAGAATCATAGAATATTAGAGTTGGAAGATACCTCAGGAGGTCATCTAGTCCAGTCCCCTGCTCAAAGCAGGACCACCACCAACTAGATCATCCCAGCCAGGGCTTTGTCAAGCTGAGCCTTAAAAACCTCTAAGGATGGAGATTCCACCACCTCCCTAGGTAACCCATTCCAGTGCTTCACCACCTTCCTAGTGAAATACTGTTTCCTAATGTCCAACCTAGACCTCCCGCACTGCAACTTGAGACCATTGCTCCCTGTTCTGTCATCTGCCCACCACTGAGAACAGCGAAGCTCCATCCTCTCTGGAACCCCACTTCAGGTAGTTGATCATCCAGATCTTTATTAATGATCTGGATGATGGATGAACTGCACCCAAGTTCGCAGATGACACTAAGCTGGGAGAGATGTAGATATGCTGGAGGGTAGGAATAGGGTCCAGAGTGACCTAGACAAATTGGAGGATTGGGCCAAAAGAAATCTGATGAGGTTCAACAAGGACAAGTGCAGAGTCCTGCACTTAGGAAGGAAGAATCCCATGCACCGCTACAGGCTGGGGACCGACTGGCTAAGCAGCAGTTCTGCAGAAAAGGACCTGAGAATTACAGTGGACAAGAAGCTGGATATGAGTCAGCAGTGTGCCCTTGTTGCCAAGAAGGAGAATGGCATATTGGGTTGCATTAGTAGGAGCATTGCCAGCAGATAGCGGGAAGTGATTATTTGGCACTGGTGAGGCCACGCCAGGAGTATTGCGTCCAGTTTGGGCCCCCCCCCCCCACTACAGAAAGGATGTGAACAAACTGGAGAAAGTTCAGCGGAGGGCAACGAAAATGATAAGGGACTGGGGCACGTGACTTACAAGGAGAAGGTGAGGAAACTGGGCTTGTTTAGTCTACAGGAGAGAAGAGTGTGTGTGTGGGGGGGGGTTTGGTAGCAGCCTTCAACTACCTGAAGGGGGGTTCCAAAGAGGAGCTCAGGGGCCAGGCAGGACGATCCCATGGGCCGGATGTGGCCCACAGGCCGTAGTTTGCCCACCTCTGATTTAGCCAGCTTTCTATCCACCTTATAGTCCATTCATCGAATCAGTACTTTTTTAAGTTGCTGGCAAGAATACTGTGGGAGACTGTATTAAAAGCTTTGCTAAAGTTGAGATATATCACATCCACCGCTTTCCCCATATGCACAGAGCCAGTTATCTCATCATAGAAGGCAATCAGGTTGGTCACGCATGACTTGCCCTTGGTGAATCCATGCTCCTGATCACCTTCCTCTCTTCAAAATGGTTTCCTTGAGGACCTGCTCCATGTTTTTTCCAGGGACTGAGGTGAGTCATGCCAGTGGTATCAGCCTCACTTGCCCTGCCCCAGGAGCTGCACTGACATGGGGTGCTCCCGGCAGGCCTCCCTGCACAGTGAGCTGGGGTGCTGGTTCCAGACACCCACACGCAATGCTGTGCCATGGCACTGGCTGTGAGGCATGCGCCAGCCTCCTAGCGGTGCTCTTTGGGCAGTGAGCTTCCTGGCCACGGTGCTGAAGAGTTTCATTGCTTCCTCTGAAGCAGGGCAATTGTTTGCAAAGCCATTCCACCAGGAACAGAGCCCTCCATGCCAAGTCCGGGATCTGTTCGCTCGCAGCCTGAGATCTGCTAGGCCTAAGGCAGGTGTATCTCCTGGAGCCGCGCTATGGGACCCCTGCTGGAGCAGACTGTGTGTTGCTCCCGCTGTGGTGGTCCCCGTGCCCCTGATGTCCCTTGTGTCGGCTGCCACGTTGCCTCTGGACTCGAGGCACTGCTGTGCACCGGGAGCTGGGCCCTGCCACCGCTGGTGGGGTAACCTGGCTTGTGATCAGCCATCTGACAGAGCCACCTGAGCCTTTGACCATGGCCAAGTGGGATCCCAAGTGAGATGAGTTTCCTGGCCTCAACCCAGTCCCCGGTGCATGGCCCACAGTGCCAGTCTGTTGGTATGAGTGAGTGGCACACGGAGGCTGGAGGCTGGCCCAACGGGTCAGCCTGAGGAGGGTTGGCAGATGGGGCAAAGGCTCACCCAGTACCATCCTACCCATCCCTCGCTCCAGCACCATCTGCCCCGGTGCTGATCTGAGTCAGGAAGGAAATGGAGCCACCGCCAGGAGAGAAACCAACCAGAGAAAATGCCTGCCACTATGTGTGTGATGCCAGGTCCCCATCCACAGACCCAGCCATGCTCCCACATCCTTCTTGCCTGGGACAGGTCAGCCCATGCCCTGCGCGGGCCTCTCAGCTCCGGCTCAGCAATTTCCCTGCTTCTGGGAGTCTTTCTGCAGGGAAGGGTGAGCCCCATGGGACCAGAAACTTGTCTGTTCTGCACTTTCCTTGGTCATTGTCTGAAGGGTGCTGTTAGCCCAGAAAGGGTTGGATGCTTTAAAGTGGCTCAACTGGGGGCAAATTCATCTCTGCGGTGGGAAGAGGTGGAAGATCACTGTGGGGAAACTGAGGCAGAAGTGCTGCAGCACTGGTTCATGCCCCCAGGGAGTGCTCTCGCATGGGGAGTGTTGTACCCCAACCCTTTGCCAAGCCCCTCCATCTCTGGGGCCACACAACTCAGCCACAGCATCATGACACAGGGCAGGATAGGAGAGCGTCCTGGACATGGGGAGGGAAGTAGCCTGGCTGGGCCCTGGGTCTGCCATTCCCCACTGATTCTCCCTGGGTCAAGGATGAGCCAGCTCACTGGGCAGACTGCAGCCAGCTGGTGGCTCTCTTGCCCCCTCTGCCACCTCCCAGCCCTGTAGGTGCAAAGCCCCATGGGGAATGCAGCAAGGTTGGCTCAGCTCTGAACATTTTCACTGCCATGCGCAGGGGAAGGGCTGGTCCCCACATGGATGGGAAAGCCCAAAAGCTGTGAAATGGGACCATGGGGATGTGGTAGGAAGCTCGCTCAGTCAGGGATATCCCGGGGCCCAGGCACTGCTGGAACCAGTGTCCATCAAAGGAACTGTGGAGCTGAGGCCTGGTGCTGTTAAAGATCCCAGGGCATAACCCTCCCCCTCTCCCCACCCTACTCCTATATGTTCAGCAAACTGCTTGGTGGGCAAACTTTTTGGCCCAAGGGCCATATCTGTGTGGGGAAATTGCATGCAGGGCCATGAATGTAGGGCTGGGGCAGGGGGTTGGGGTGTGGGAGGTAGTGCAGGGTGTGGGAGCGGGTGCGGTGTGCAGGAAGGGACTCAAGGCAATGGGTTGGGGCAGAGGAGGGGGTGTGGAGTGCGGGAGGGAGCACAGGGCAGGTAGTTGAGGTGCAGGAGGGGTGTGAGGTGTGGCGGGGGCTCAGGGCAGGGGGTTGGGGTGCAGGAGAGGTGAGGGGCCACAGGGACGTGGTGCCGGCAGCTTTCCGGAGTGGTGCGGGGCCCATGGTATCACGGGGATGGCAATCCTGCAGACTGGATCCAAAGCCCTGAGGGGCCGGATCCAGCCCGCAGGCCGTAGTTTGCCCTCCCCTATGCTTGGCTCTTCCTTCCCCAAAGTCTTGTGCTGGTGGCTGGGTGTTGTTCAACAGCTGCCCCACACACCGCAGAGGTGGCTGCATTTCAGTGCTGGGGGAAATGATTCCTGGAGGTCAAACACTTAAAAATCTCTTTGAAATCCTTCAGGATGAAAAGATTTCATTGGCGTGGTGATTGTTTCCCAAGACTCATGTCTTTCTACACCCTGAGAAAAGTTGTGTCTAAATTCAAGCTTATAAAGCAGGGCTTGGCTTCTGCTCAGTGTTTGTACAGCACCCAGCACAAACACTGGGGTCTGCTCTTTGATGATCTCTAGGCACTGCCATAATAACAATTCAGAGACTCCAAGGCTGGAAGGGATCATCTCATCTGACCCCCTGCAGAGCACAGACTATGGGACTTCCCTGGAGTAATTCTTGCACACTAGCTGTGCGTAAACTAGAACAGATCTTTTAGAGAAGCCTCCTCTCTTGATTTAAAAATGGCCAGTGATGGAGAATCCACCATGACCCTTGGTAAGTTGTTCCAATGATAGTTAACTCTCACTGTTCAAAATTTGCGCTGTATTTCCATGCTGAATTTGTCACTTCAACTTCCAGCCATTGGCTCAGGTTCGACCTTTCTCTGCTAGATTGAAGAGCCCTCTAGTATCAATTTTTTGTTCTCCGTGTAGATACTTATAGGCAGGATCAAGTCACTACTTCACCTTCCCTTTGTTATATTATATAGATTCCCTGAGTCTCCTACTATACGGCAGGTTTTCTGATCCTTTAGTTATTCTCGTGGCTCTTCTCTGGCCCCTCTCCAGTTTATCAACATCCTTCTTGAATTGTGGGCACCAGCACTAGACACAGGATTCCAGCAGAAGTTGCACCAGCACCAAATACAGAGGTGAAATAACCGCTCTGCTCCTCCTTGAGATTCCCCTGTTTATCCACCCCAGGATGGCATGAGCTCTTTTGGCCACAGCATTGCACTGGGAGGTCACGTTCAGCTGATTACCCACCACGACTCCCACATCTTTTCAGAGTCACTGCTTCCCAGGGTAGAGTGCCCTGCCGTGTAAGTATGGCCTTCTCCTTTTTTCCTAGATGCACAACCTTACCTTAAAACCCAGCGTGCACCCAGCTTACCAAGTGAACCAGATCACTCTGCACCAGTGGCCTGTCCTCTCCGTTAATTACCACTCCCGCAATCTGTGTGTTACCTGCAGACTTTACCAGTGATCATTTTATGGGTTTTTTTCCAGGTCACCAATTAAAAAGACTCCTGTGGGATCCCACTAGAAACACACTCACTCAATGCTGATTCCTCCTTTCCAATTACACATGGAGACCTATCAGTTAGCCTGGGTTTAATCCCTTTAGCCTGTGCCCTGTTGATTTTGTGTCATTTTGTAGTTTCTCAAGCAATAGGTCTTAAATCAAACTCTAATAATTCATCAGCTCACTTCGCACTGCTCCAGGAGAGGTCCTATTTGTGCCTAGCCATCCTTCCCATCGGGGATTCAGTGGGTTCTCTTTGGGGCACGTTGGTTACTTCTTTGTTTTCAAATGAGCAAAGCGGTGGCAATAATTGGGAGGGATCTGCCTCCAGCCCATATTGATAGACACACAGCTGTGGCTATATTCACATCGTTCATGTTGAGGCTTGGATGAGACTGGAAAGGGGGGGAACCGTTTGGAAATGGTTGAAATGGTCTGAAGTAAATAGGATGAAATTCACTAAGGATAAATGCAAAGTACTCCATGTAGGAAGGAACAATCAGTTGCACACATACAAAATGGGAAGTTTTTGCTTAGGAAGCAATACTGCGGAAAGGGATCTGGGGACCGTTGTGAATCACAAGCTAAAAATGAGTGAACAGTGCTGCAAAAAAAGCAAACATCATTCTGGGATGTATTAGCAGGAATGTTTCTTGCGTCTTGCTTGCGGTAATTCTTCTGCTCTACTCCATGCTGATAGGCCTCAGCTGGAGTATTATATCCATTTCTGGGTGCCATATTTCAGGAAAGATGTGGACAAACTGGAGAACGTCCAGAGAAGAGCAACAAAAATGATTAAAGGTCTAGAGGGAAGACTGAAAAAACTGGGTTTGTTTAGTCTGGAGAAGAGAACACTGAGGGGGGACATGATAACAGTTTTCAAGTACATAAAAGGTTGTTACAAGGAGGAGGGAGAAAAATTGTTCTCCTTAACCTCTGAGGAAAGGATAAGAAGCAATGGGCTTAATTTGCAGCAAGGGAGCTTTAGGTTGGACATTAGGAAAAACTTCCTGTCAGAGTGGTTAACCACTGGAATAAATTGCCTAGGGAGGTTGTGGAATCTCCATCATTGGGGATTTTTAAGAGCAGGTGGGACAAACACCTATCAGGGATGGTTTAGATAATACTTCGTCCTCCCATGAGTTCAGGGACTAGACTAGATGACCTCTCAAGGTGCCTTCCAGTCATATAATTCTGCCATTCTAACTGATGGGAGTTGGCAGCATCTCAGGGCAAGGAGGGCTAATCCTGGTCTGCCCTGGTGGCAATCTAGAGTCACTCCCTAGATGCTCATAGAATTATGCTGGTTTTAGACTGGGGTCAGTTAGATGAGAATCAGCCCCAAGGCTCAGACAGGGCTTAGCGACTGGGATGCGCATGCTCTGACCCAGGCCCGGTTGCAGGGGTGGGGGAGGGGGGCCATGCCAGCTGCCGATTGGCAGATGTCAATGATTGTCCAAAGGTGGGGGCTGCCCTCTGACCCAGCCTCCGCCCCAGTGGCTGGGTGCTAACTGCTGTGGTGGCAGCCTGCTAAGTGCTTTGATTATAATTACCCCCTTCATGAAGGCAGCCATGTGACGCCCCTTCCTGAGCCAGTCGCAGGGATGCAGCTGGGAACACGGCTCCGGCTCAGCCTCCAGCCCACACCCCAGCTGAGCCATCCTGGTTTAGCAGCCGCACGGCTCCACCGCACAGGTGCTCAGCACCGTAATGGGATGCCCCAGCACTGCTGATGGCGGGGGAGAGTGTGCCTGGAGCAGGCGTGTTCTTAGCCCTGCTGCCCCATTCAGATAGCAGAGGCACCGCCTGTGAGATGGGCAACTGCATCGCACCTGCTTCCCTCCACTGGGACGCTGGCCCCCTATCTTCAGGCCCACTCAGCGGAGACGCTAGTGCAGTGACTCTCTCCAAACCTGTATCTTCGTCGGCACCAGTGTCTAGCACTCTCCTCCCAGGGGCATCGCCACTCATGGCTATCAGACTGGGCCTTGGTAAGGCTGAGGGATCTAGGCCAGCAGCCTCCAGGACATTCCTGGCTGGCCATCACCTCTCCCCTGGGTCTTGGGGCTCCCTGCTCATCCCATATGCCCGTCTGGGAGCTTGCTCAAGCCATTGAGTGCTGGTGCCAGCTGACAGCTTAAAGGAGAAGAGCAGACAGCATCAGCACCACTGATGGGCAGGGATGGAGCTGGCATCTTGCCCCCGCCTTCTGCCACCTTCACCCTGCTAATGCCTCTTGGGTGCCAAAGCACCCTCCCAATAGCGGTGGGGTTAATGGGCTGTGAGTGCCCTCTTCAGTACATGGGAACCTGAGGGAATGGGGCCAGAATGGTCCTGCCTTGAGGAGAGAGCAGACAAGGTCCCTGGGGTCTCAAGACTAAAGCTGCAGCTCAACATGAGATGAGTTAGCTCAGTCTCCAGGGGGCCCAGCAAGCTGGGGGAGCTATAGCAGAACCACTTGATGGGCTGCGGGAACCAGCAGGCACGTTTGAGCCTGGTGACAGGTCGTTGACTGCTCCGTGATTACACCCACAGCTGTGATGGCTCCTGTGCTCGCCTTGTTCCCAGATTGCTCCAGCCCTGCTTGCCTGTTCTGTTCCTGTCTCTGGCTCTGACACTTGGCTTGACTCCTGGGCCTGACTCTGGCTCTAGCCACTAGCCCTGACTGCCCATAGCCCGGTCACTGAGAGGGGAACCCTGGAGGAGTGAGCATGCCAGAGCTCAATGCCTGTCTCACCAGGGCAAGACTGAGCTGCTCCTGCTGCTGGTCCTGCCTGTGGACAGGCCCCTGACTCTCCTGCATCCCATCCACAGCCAGTGCCCTGGAGTCCCATGCGTCACTCTGCACTGGGCGCTCTGCAGGGTTGGCCTGTGGACCGTGAGCCTGCTCTGCTGACAGCAAGGGGAAGCTGGCAGCTAAAAGCCCCTTCAATGCTGCCAGGCCAGACTGGAATTGAAGGGCCAGCTCTGCTGCTGGTGTGATTTCCACCAGCCAGGCATCTGGCCCTGCAGCCTAGTACCCATTGCTCTGCCTCCGGGAAGGCGTGAGTTCTGTTCCCAGCCAGGTTGGGAGGGCCCAGAGCACTGGAGTCCCGGCTCTTGTACCAGGCATGTGATGTCTAAGCCAGCAGCTCTGGCCTGTCCAAAATCAGGGCTGCCAGGCTCCAAGGGAGCCCTGCGCTGCTCCTGCAGTTGGCAGCAACGTGCACTTGGGGGCGGGTATAACTGAACACTCATGGTGTGGCACTGAACAACCCCCCTTGCTTGCAGCCTATAATGCAGAGCATGCCAGCTCTGCCAGCATGGGGCTGTGGCCACTCTGCCAGCACAGGGCTTCCACTGCACCCAAGCTGTTCCTGCACTGCCAGTGTGGGGCTCCTGGCACATGGGGACTGTACCCGCTGTGCCAGAGCAGGGCTCCTGGCATACCCAGGCTGTGCCAGCATGGTGCCTGCTTGGCCAGCACAGGGCTCCAGGGCCATGTCTGCTCTGCCATCATGTGGCTTCCAGTGCACTAGGCCATGCCCACTCTGACTTCATGGGGCTCTTGGCATGTCCGTGCACCAATGGGACTCCCAGGACTACCTTAGCAGAGGGGCTGCAGGGGTAGGAGGTGCCAGGACCGGAATAGCAATGCGCGTGATGGGGTGGGATTGAGGAGCATCAGGAGGGCTGTGTGCATGTGAGGAGTCCAGGGTGGGCACAGTGGAGTAGGCCGTGGGCAATGTTCCCTCTAATTTTTGAGAGGCTGTGTGCGCAAAAAAAATTTCTTCTGTGCAAATTTTTGAAGCAGAGTTCAGAAACGGGCACCATGAGACAAATGTGCCCAAGCAAGTAAAATGCTTATTCATTTAAAAAGTTTTAATTTGCAATTTCTGTCAATTTATAGGGGTTTTCAGATAGAGACATCAGAAGTAAAAAAAGAAAAACAAGAGATTGTGTTTTAAATTTAAAATTTTCCTAAAAAATATCGGCCAAGAATAAGATATGTAATTACAAATGCATTTTAATTTCCTTATTGGTCAAAATGTCAAAGACTGCTAAACTAACCTTACTGTTTTTCCCTGCAATCTTTTTCATTTGCCCATTCAATATAAACTCTGTCCAAATCTATCAGTCCTCCATCCAGCTGGTAACTCTTAATACACACCAGCGTGTCCAAGTGATCTACTTGTAAATGATTCCGTAGTTTGTTTTTTAGAGTGTTCATTAAGCTAAAGCCACGGTCACAGTCTGCACTTGATGCTAGAAACGTTCCTCCAACATCCATCAACTTTGCAAGATCCTGAAACTGTTCGTTCTGTTGAGCAAATATCACCATATCTGGGAAACTTAAAACCAATTGGCTTTTAATTCTTTAGGCTACTGAAAACTTGAAGTCATTGTACTGACCGACTATAACAATCTCTTCAGCAAGAAAGTCTTTGTATTTTGAACGTAGGGATTTGACCTGATGAATTCCAAAATTGAAGTCACGCTTAACTATTGCTGCACAATCAAAAGCGGACCACTCCTGGACTTCATCCTCTGGAAACCTGTCTGCCAAATGTGCACACAAGATGTTTATGGAAGTTATTATGGAACTGGTATCAATTTCATTATTTTCTTGAGAGCTCATATCTGAGAGAGCCTTAACTTTGTCACTCCATAAAACTGAATCTCCAAGGTACTGTCTTCTGATCTTGTTCAGTTTACCTCGGGCAAGGTGAAATGCTTCAAGAGGTGTGTCATAAAAATAAAGGGAAGGGTAACCAACTTTCTGTATATAGTGCTATAAAATCCCTCCTGGCCAAAGGCAAAACCCTTTCGCCTGTAAAGGGTTCAGAAGCTAAGATAACCTCGCTGGCACCTGACCCAAAATGACCAATGAGGAGACAAGATATTTTCAAAGCTGGGGGGGGGGGGGGGAAGAGAACAAAGGTCTGTCTGCGTGATGCTTTTGCCGGGAACAGATCAGGAATGCAATCTCAGAACTTCTGTTAGTAAGTAATCTAGCTAGAAATGTGTTAGATTTCCTTCTGTTTAATGGCTGGCAAAATAAGCTGTGCTGAATGGAATGTATATTCCTGCTTTTGTGTCTTTTTATAACTTAAGGTTTTGGCTAGAGGGATTCTCAATGTTTTGAATCTGATTACCCTGTAAGGTATTTACCATCCTGATTTTACAGAGGTGATTCTTCTACCTTTTCTTTAACATTCTCCTTTTAAGAACCTGATGATTTTTCATTGTTCTTAAGATCCAAGGGTTTGGATCTGTGTTCACCTGTACAAATTGGTGAGGATTTTTAGCAAGCCTTCCCCAAGAGAGGGGGTGTAGGGCTTGGTGATATTTTGGGGGAAAAACGTCTCCAAGCGTGCTCTTTCCCTGTTTTTTTTTTAAAACACGTTTGGTGGTGGCAGCATACGGTTCAAGGACAAGGCAAAGTTTGTATCTCGGGGAAGTTTTTAACCTAAGCTGGTAAGAATAAGTTTAGGGAGTCTTTCATGCAGGTCTCCACATCTGTACCCTAGAGTTCAGAGTGGGGAAGGAACCTTGACATGGTGGTAGCGGTGGGATCATTGAGATTTTTTTAAGATCGTTTTGAACCAGAAGCACAGCAGGATTTTAAAAGGTTTTGTAAAAGAGGATTGCAGCTGTAGATTCTATGCGTTTTCCTGGAGACAGAGGTGTTAGTTTTTTACAAAGGGATTTTTCTTTTTTGAGCTGGAGTTCTCTACCTAAAGTCAGGGAAATTAACCTCCTGCAGGGAAATTCACAAGTTTTTCCACAGACCTGAAGGTGGTTTTTTTTTTTTTTAAAGCTAGTTTTCTGTCTATTTGCCTGGAGACAGGTGGTTTTTTTTTTTTTAAAAAAGGATTTTTCTGTAGGCTGAGAATAGCTATCAGAGATCATAGGTATCACATTACAGCACAGGAAAATATGACAACCCAAGTTTTTTGGTTTTCTTTCTAACTCTTGGGTGTAAAGTTAGTTAAAAACAGAGAGGCTAGGATGACAGAAACCAAGGCACAACAGAAAGTGGAGTTAACCAGACTAAAGGCAGTGAAAGAGGCAGAAAAAGCCCAAGAGGCTGCCCACAGAAGAGCTATGGAGGCAGAGGAAAAAGAAATGGAGACGGCAAAGGCTCAGCAGAATATACCCGATAACCCTAACAATCCTTACCCAACAATCCACAAATGGGAGCGACTATGTCCACAGTATGATGAATTCAGTGATATTGCTGAATATTTTCCTCACCTTTGAGAGACTATGCACACTCCATAAAATTCCTGAAGCTCACAGGATGACTACTGTATTTTCTACCAAATGCATCTGATGAAGTGAGCTGTAGCTCACGAAAGCTTATGCTCAAAGTAAGTACTCCTTTTCTTTTTGCGAATACAGACTAACATGGCTGCTACTCCGAAACTAGAAATTCAAAGGTACATCACCAAAAGTGAAATCCCTGCAAGCTGCATGGAAACTTTTTAAAGACACCATAATAGAGCTTCAACTTAAATATACACCCCAAATTAAAAACCATAGTAAGAGAACCAAAAGAGAGCCACCGTGGCTAAACAACAAAGTAAGAGAAGCACTGAGTGGCAAAAAGGCATCTTGTAAAAAGTGGAAGTTAAAATCATACTGAGAAAAACAGAAAGGAGCATAAACTCTGGCAAATGAAGTGTAAAAATATAATTAGGAAGGCCAAAAAAGAATTTCAAGAACAGCTAGCCAAAGAAAAAGTAACAGCAAAAAAAAAAAAATTAAGTACATCAGAAGCAGGAAGCCTGCTAAACAACCAGTGGGGCCACTGGACGATCGAGATGCTAAAGGAGCACTCAAGGACAATAGGGCCATTGCAGAGAAACTAAAAATTCTTTGCATCGGTCTTCACGGCTGAGGACGTGATGGAAATTCCTCTGATTTGTCACCTAAAAAGAATGGCTCAGGTTTGGGAAATGTCCCAGATTGAGAAGTCATTGGAGGAGATTTTGGAACAAATTGATAAACTAAACAGTAATAAGTCACCAGGACCAGATGGTGTCACCCAAGAGTTCACCCAAATGTGAAATTGCAGAACTAACAACTGTAGTCTGCAAAAAGAAAAGGAGGACTTGTGGCACCTTAGAGACCAACCAATTTGAGCATAAACTTTCGTGAGCTACAGCTCACTTCATTGGATGCATGCAGTGGAAAATACAGTAGGGGAATTTTATAAACACAGAGAACATGAAACAATAGATGTTACCATACACACTGAAACGAGAGTGATTAGGTAAGGTGAGCTGTTACCAGCAGGAGAGAAAAAAAAACAAAAACAAAAAACCTTTCTGTAGTGATAATCAAGGTGAGCAATTTCCAGTAGTTGACAAGAAGGTGTGAGGAACAGTTAGCAGGGAAAAAACAAACAAGGGGAAATAGTTTCACTTTGTGTAATGACCCATCCACTCCCAGTCTCTATTCAAGCCTAAATTAATGGTGTCCAGTTTGCAAATTAATTCCAATTCAGCAGTCTCTCCTTGGAGTCTGTTTCTGAAGGTTTTTTTGTTATAATATTGCCACTTTTAGGTCTGTAATTGAGTGACCAAGGAGACTGAAATGTTCTCCGACTGGTTTTTGAATGTTATAATTCTTGATGTCTGATTTGTGTCCATTTATTCTTTTACGTAGAGACTGTCCAGTTTGACCAATGTACATGGCAGAGGGGCATTGCTGGCACATATCACATTGGTAGATGTGCAGGTTAACGAGCCTCCGATAGTATGGCTGATGTGATTAGGCCCTATGATGGTGTCCCCTGAATAGATATGTGGACACAGTTGGCAAAGGGCTTTGTTGCAAGGATAGGTTCCTGGGTTAGTGGTTCTGTTGTGTGGTTTGTGGTTGCCGGTGAGTATTTGCTTCAGGTTGGGGTGGGGCTGTCTGTAAGCAAGGACTGGCCTGTCTCTCCGATCACGTCCATGCATCTGCAGCAAACAACACGGGAAAATGGTAAAACATCACGAGTAAATGTATGACGTCCAATGCCTTTGAAAGATTTCAATCACGAAAACACTTACCTTTGTTCATTTCTGGGAAATCTTTGCAGTTCCTTAGCAACTACAGCCAGGCATTTTGACTTATTTGCACGTACTTGAGTTTGTACACAGCCAAATGAACAGACTACAAGGAGATGTGCGGGTCCTGACCATCCCAATGTGATCAACATTCCACGTTCAAAATGCTGGCAGGGAGGGGGTACAATTCGTTGCCCTCCTTTCCCTTCCCCCCCATCCTTGCCAGCTAGTAGAATATGGCTGTGTTGATAGATGGTGGGCGAACAATATCAAAAGTCTCCAGTAAATAGGGTGACCAGATCGCAAGAGTGAAATATCAGGACACACTGGGTGAGTGGGGGGAGCCACACAGCTCCCCTGCCCTGCACCCCCTGAGCCCACTATGCCCAGAGCCCCCCCACAACCCTCCCACATTTCTACCACAAATGCACAGTGCTGTGCATACCACCAACCCTGCCCAGCATCCCCCCGCCCACAGCCCCACCACAGCTGCCCAGCACCCCACACAGAACCCCCCCACTTGCTAGTTTCCCAATACACACAGATTTCTCCTTCCTCCCAGTGCCCTTCCCCACAGCCCCACCACCACCACAACTAAACAATGCCCCACACAGACCCCCACTGCCCAGTGCCCTGACACACACAAACCCCCCCCACTGCCCTCCACACCCTCACAGCCCAGCACAGACCTCCCAGACACTCACTCCATCGTGCCCTGCCCCCTTCCCTGGCTGCACTCACCAGCCCTGCTGGGAGGTCTCTGGCTCCTAGGATCACAGCGGTGAGGGAGTGGGGGGTCTCCAGACACTCCATGTGCTGCGCCCACCACAAGCGTGAGCTCCGTGGCTCCCATTGGCTGGGAAAAGCGCCAATGGGAGCTGCCGGAGCCACAGAGCGGGGCTTGCAGGCGCCAGCAGTGCACAGAGACCCTCAGAGCCAGCAGGTCCCTGTCTCCTAGGGACGGGGCGGGGCGGGGGCGGGGGCAGAGGGCTCTGCCTGCTGCTAGCACCTGCAAGCCCTGCCCCCGCAACTCTGATTGGGCAGGAGGGAGCACACTGAGACCCCCTCCGCCTCTGTGCCTAAGGGCCGCCCGCACTGCAGGCGGGTGGGTGCACCGCCAGGAGCTGCCCCAGGAAGTGCCGCCACGCCAGCCCCAAGACTTTGGCGGTGATGGTGAGCGGTCCCTGATATCGGGACACAGGGCGTCCTGACTGCTGTGCAGTTGGGATGTGGGACAAACGTGTGCACACAGCTTAGAGGGAACAGTGGCTGAGGATCAGGACTGAGGGGCATCAGCAGAGCTGGGTGGGAGAGGATGCTCAGGACTGGAATAGCAGTGGGTGCTCTAGGTCACACGGGGGAGGAGCGTGCTGGGGAAGCTGTAGGGGGGAAGTGTTGCTCTCTGCCTAAATCCAGCCTGGGCTGTTAGACCCTCAATTCCAGATGTGCTGACAGTTCCCAGAGAAAACAAGCCAAAGAGTCTCTGAGCTGTAGCAGAGGGAGAATCACTGGTAGTGAGCCTTTAAATACCACCGTACTCTGCAGAGACTGCCAGCTCTGCTCATGCACATGGAAAACAATGAAGAATAAAGACGGACAGCTGTTCCTTATTAGAGCAGCAAAGGGGATCCACAGGGCATGGCAAAATCCAGCCTTGTTTTCCATCTCACTATGCCTGATGCACAGAAAGTCTATGCTGGGATCACCAGGCTATGGATGTTAATAGCCTGCCATAGCTTAACCTAGGCCTAGTTCACCAGCATCTGCTCCTTGTTGCCTTTACTTACATCTGTGCGAACTGGGTGTGAGCCACGACCAGTTCCCAAGGGCAGTAGAGTTCTATACCATGGGCGGCCAGTGACCCAGCTGTTGGGGGGAGGCTAGCTCCTAGTGCCTCCCCTTATGCCCATGGCCTTCCTCCTTGCCCCCTTCCCCCACAGGAGCCCAGAGCACCCCCACTATGGCCCCCAGCACCAGGTGACTGGGGGTTGAGGCCCCAGCACTCCCAGTGGCGTGGCCAGCCCTGGTGTACAGGGCTGCAGCATCCCCAGCCGCAGTGTGCTGGGCAGCAGGGCTTTGGATCAGTATCTTTGTCTTCTGGATAATGATCTAGCCTAGTATGGCAGTCATCAGCCCTAAATGCTGGTCAATAGGGTGCACCTAGATTTGATCTTGCCCAGGGCCTGCTGCAGCAGGGGGGAACTGTCATCAACCCATGGGCAGAAAGTGATGGGGGAGCCTGGGAGTCCTGCACCAGCTGCAGAGGACAGGTTTATAGTGCCTCATTCATCTGTAAAAGGATAGCCATGCAGTGTGAAGGGTAACGGTCACTCGCACTGCACAGTTCCCCACTACACAGGGCCTGTCCCATTGCCTGCTCCACTGCATGACGCTCTGGGCCTGCCACACTACATGGCTCCCCTCCCCACCAGCTGTATCCCACCTCACACCCCTCAACCCTACACCACCACATGCCCCCCTCCCCCCAGTCTTCCACATTGCATGCCACCCCCAGCCCTGCCCCACTGCACAGTTCACCTCCTTCCCCACTTCACAGATCTCTGGGCCTGCCCCACTGCCTGGCTCCCCTCCCCCAAGCTGTACCCCCCCCATGGCCCCCCCCCCACTTCATGCTGAGGGAACTGGGGTTATTTAGTCTGCAGAAGAGAAGAGCGAGGGGGGATTTGATAGCAGACTTCAATTACCTGAAGGGGGGTTCCAAAATGGATGGAGCTCAGCTGTTCTCAGTGGTGGCAGATGACACAACAAGAAGCAATGGTCTCAAGTTGCAGTGGGGGAGGTTTAGCTTGGATATCAGGAAACACTATTTCACTAGGAGGGTGGTGAAGCACTGGAATAGGTTACCTAGGGAGGTGGTGGAATCTCCTTCCTTAGAGGTTTTTAAGGCCCGGCTTGACAAAGCCTTGGCTGGGATGATTTTAGTTGATGGTGGTCCTGCTTTGAGCAGGGGATTGGACTAGATGACCTCCTGAGGTCTCTTCTAACCTGGATATTCTATGAAGCAGTCTGCAATTGCTGCACAGCGATGGGGTGGGTCAGCCTGCTGAGCTATGGGAGAACAACCAGGCCCGCTTCAAAGTCCAGGGGAGGTTCTGGGAGTCTTTCCATTAACTTAAAGGGGCTTTAGATCTTCCCCTGGGCCAGCCAGGGTTTGGGGAGTGTACCAACATGATGACTCACCAGCTCAGCACCTACTGCTGGTTGTCTCAGGAATTAGCTCTTCCAGCCCCAAGCACCCTCTGCAGGCCAGTGTCTCATCTACCATTGGCCCCTGTTTCCCTCCCAGACCCTGGTGCCTTCTACATCAGGGTTCTGCCTCCCAGTAGTAACCCACAATCTTGGTCTCCCCACCCAGGGGAACCCCAACCCTCTATCCCCACCTTGCCTCAGTGGCTACTGCCAGTCACCATCTAGCCCCCACTCACTGGGGCAGACTGCAGTGTACAAGCCATTCATCATTGGTAAAGGGGGGTTTGGACCTGCTGCCTTTGCCTACCCTGTGCTGCACCTCTGCAACCCCAGTACCCTTCCCAGCCTTTAACAAGGCCTGCAGCCTGGGGGGTTTCCAGGCTGGAGCTCCCCCAGCCCTGCTCCACTCTAGGTACCTTACTCGGCTCCCAAGCAGCCAGGCCCATCTCTCTCCACAGCTAGAGAGAGACTGCCTGAGCTCCTGGCTCACAGCCTTTTACAGGGCCAGTTGTGGCCTGATTGGGGCATGGCCCCACTGATGCTGCCTTCCCCATCAACCTAGCCTTTGACTCACTGCTCCAGCCCTCTCCCAGGGCTGGCTGTAACCCTTTCAGGCCCGTAGCAGGTGACCACCCCGCTACAGGCAGCATTGCATGTAACCAGCCACCAAAATGGTCTGATGTATCTAGAACCCAAACTGAAATAGCTCAGCCTGGCCTTGCACTTGGAATCAAGGCTCATTCTCCACTGTTCGGATCAGCCAGCACTTACTGGGTTTCCCAGATTCTTCCTGAAAGTCTGACTGGACCTGGGCCTTCATTATTTGCCCTTTGTTAACCTGCATGACGTCTCAGCAGGGGATTAGGAATAGCAATGTTATGTGGCCCCTAGAGGCCCCACTCATGATTGACGCCCCCAGGTGCAAAGTGCAGTACATACACCCAGGGAGAGATCTGTCACAGTCTGACTGGGTAAGACAGACAATGGTGAGGAGAGAAACAGGGGCACTTAGAAAGGTAACTTAGAGCCCAGATCCACTGACATCAGCTCTCGGCACTAGGCCGCACTACTTCTCCAAACACAGGGCTGCTCAGGCACACCTGACCTGTTCTAAACATCAGCCCCTTTGACGGTATTTTTAAGTTTGGAGTTTTTTGGAACATTTTTTGTCCTGTTTTGAACCAATATTTTGCAGGGAGCAGCCCATAACTTGCATTGTGCTTGGCTTCATACTTGGAGGTCTGATCTGACCTGCAGGTTTTGAGTTCAAAAATTGAGGAAAGGGGAAGTTTTTCCATCCTCATTGGAGCTTTTCAATAAAAGCATTGAACTTATTCATTTGACGCTCAATTTGTTGCCGGTAAGATCTGTTGTTTATGTTCCTATAGCACCCAGCACCAAAGAGCTGGTTGGCACTATTAGAAAATAGATCTTAAAATAACAATAGTCCATGTTGAACTTGTGCATCAATACAAGCAGGCAACCACCATTCTCCTCTGCTCTTCTCAAATCCAAGGAAATTAAATGCAAAACCCAACGCTGACGTAGCACTGTGGTTCATATTTGACACACCCAACAGCACTATAGTCAAAGCTGTGATTCTCACAGTAACTGCAGCTCAGTAATGAGCTGTACACACATGAAATTAACTCCATATATAGCAATGGAAAATACTGCCCTCTGGCAGGAGGGCAAACTTTGGGTAATGAGGGCACCATGACTGAATTCCCTGCCTCTTGTGCATGTAAAATCACAACCATCGTTCTAATTACCTTTTATTAAAGCAGCCAGTGAACATAATCTGTTGGACGTGCCAGACAAAGAAGGGGAAGGTGTGTTTTCTGTCAGTGACAAACACAAAGAAATCTGTCTCGGCAGTTGTGCATCCCACTCTCGCATTTCATTTCCAGCCGTTTGAAGCATGCACTGATATCTCACACAGCTTCCGACTGTCCGCCCTTTATGTGCTCCTGGAGGACGCAGATACAATGGAAAATTTCAGGAATTATTGCTTTGGATGCATGTTGTCTTGGCAACCGTTGCTATGGAAAACATTTCAAGGCAAAATGTACGGTCGTGATCAAGCGTCCATCACTGTCTTCTGGAAAGTGTCATCTGCTGGATGAGGCAGCCCCATCTAACTCACGATGGGGTGGGTTGTTGATCATGGGAAAGCAGCAGGAAAAGTTGTTTTTCCTTCACTGTCTCCCCTCTCCACTTTTTTCTGGCTGCTGGCAAGGGAAAGCTGTGTCAACCCATTAAAATGGTACCAATTCAAATAGATGCCTCCGCTCACAGTGGCCACCCAGCCAAAACTAGCCTGTCTTTACACCCAGAGGAGAGCGGAGGGCCCAGTCAAAGCAATCGCCAGGGAATTAATTGAAGGTCTAGCCAGCCAGGTAGATGCCTGCTGTGCAGGTATCTGGCGTGTGAATGGCCTGTGCAGGTACCTGGCGTGTGAATGGCCTGCTAGGCACCGTTCAAACCACACGCACCAGGCCGTCCTTACCCATACGCAAAGTACGCAGCTGCGTAGGGCACCAGGAAATTTGGCACCACATTTCCTGGTGCCCTGCGCAGCTGCGTGCTGCCCCAGCACCTGCTCCGGCTTTTCCCCATGACTCCCGCCCCTGCTCTGCCCCAGCCCCACCTCTTCCCACCCCTGCCCTGCCCCCACTTCCCTGAGCTATGCAGCAGGGCTGAGCCTGCACTCACCAGTGACGGGAAATGCAGGGACCCGACCTCAGCCGCGCTGCCGGTGAATGCTGGGGGGTGGTTCCCCCTGCTCCCCAAGCCAGCCCCACCCCCCATGGAGGCCTGGGGCCAGCGCCCCTGCTTCCCCTCCCGCAGAGGCCTGGGGTCCCACACCCCCACCCTGCGGGGGGGCTGTGAAGGGCCCCAGAATAGCTAGGGACAGCCTTGTGCACGCGGCAGCCTTTAGTCCATCTCTCAGAGCCTAGTGGCAGGTGCTCAAAGAATTTAGCAATGAGGGTGGGTTAAGGGCCTTTACAGAACAGAACCAAATGCAGAGCTCTCACCACACACACGATTACATAATTTGCATGCCCAAACTAGGCACACATTTCCTATGCACAGTGGAATGCCAGACTTTTTGCAGAGGGAGGGTCCAACACCATGGCCTAGTGACTCAGGAGACCCAGGTTCTATTGTTGGCTTGGCTTCTGGGTGGCCTGTTCTGAGTCACTTCACCATCCAGTGCCTCAGTTTCCCCATCTGTAAAAAAGGGGTAACAATCCTGACCTCCTTTATAAAGCTCTTGGAGATCTACAGCTGAGAGGTGCTAGATAAGAGCTGGGGGGTCTTACAGGTGGCACCCTTTTGGACTACTACAGAGATTGGACTGGCAACCATGCTGGTGCCGGGGCTGTCACATGACTGACCCTCAGCCTCCAGCACTGGCACAGAAGTTCAGTTTTGGTTCTGCTCCCTTGGCTGGTGGCCTGAGCAAGGCTACGAGGGATTAATGGTCAATTAACCTTGTCCAAGTTCAGGAGGAAGCGGCAAGGATCATAAACTCCTTAGTGGTTGCCCAGAACTTGCCCTGTCCCTTCACCCAAGAAGCCAGTTATCCCTTATCTCCCTCCCAGCGCATCTGCTTGGACCGGCGGTTCCTTTTCCACTGCCCACCCAGCAGCCTGGCACAAATAGCAACAAGCCACTGCTAAGGACGGGAATGACAGGCCAAGCCCCTGGTCTGATCAAAGGCCCCACGGCTGAGGATCTTGTTTTAACTGCTCTATCGAAGGTAACCCTTTCCCAAAGTCCTAGTGTCCTCTGGGGAGGTGTGTCTGTCTGGGGGTGTGACCATCTCCATTGCACTGCGCTGAGGACAGATGTGCGGCCCTGCAGTGAAGAACTGGACACATATACACACACTCTTTCCCATTGTTCTGAAAGCCACAGCTGGAACAATGTGACCCATCTGCCCTGCTCCGGTTTGTGGCCATCAGGAGCCGGCTTGCTCAGGCGTGATTAGTTATTCGGCTCTAGTGACACACGTCATCCCAGCTGAACCTCAGCTGCCAATTGCAGTGTTTCAAAGGCAGGCCTCAAAGCAGCACAGTCTTAGAGTGGATGACGTCTTCTCCAGGCTGCTCCATTGGCTTGTCCCCCAAGGGTCTGCGAGGTGCATGTACTGAGCTGCAGCAGGCTATGCTGTCAGACTGCTGTCTCATGGAAATGTGTTGCCCCACTGAAAACCCAAAAGAGCTCAAAGCACGTCCAGCTATTCATGAACTGGGCCTTGTAACCCAGCTGGGATGTAGACAAAGTGAGTGAGCCACATTTTGCAGATGAGAAACCGAGGCACAGAGAGGGAGAACTGACTCTGCCACAGTTGCACGGCAAATCACTAGCAGAGGTGAGGCTAGAACCCAGTGCTTGGGGCTCCCTTAACCAGCCATGGATTCACACAGGACAGTTGATTAGAACTCAGGGTTCAGTATCAGTGATGATGCCAAAGTGGGAACAGGGTCCAGCTCCCTCTCCTGGGGGTTCTGCATGGGCTGCGGCTGCCCTTGAAGAGCTCCTCAAAGCACCAGCTGATTCAGAATACTTTGATCCAGGGTATTTCCAAGCTGCCTATCTCCTTGGGACGCGACTCAGTCCTGAGTGGGCCAAGCAAGGGCCTGATTCTCCTCTCACTCACACCAGTTTGACACCAGTGTGGCTTCGCTAGCTTTCAGAGACATACATCTGATCCACACCAATGTATGTAGGAGAAGAATCCAGCACCTAAATCTCTGCACTGCCTCCTTCTGGGCTACTGGGTGCAATTCAGTGTCTCTCAAGCCCTTAATGGTCTGGGAGCTGCTTAATGGTCTGGAATGGTCTCAGGCCCTTAATGGTCTGGGAGCTGGGCAGAAAAGGTGGGGGAGTTGCATTGTATGTCAGAGAGCAGTATGACTGCTTCAAGCTCCGGTATGAAACTGCAGGAAAACCTGAGTGTCTCTGGATTAAGTTTAGAAGTGTGAGCAACAAGGATGATGTCGTGGTGGGAATCTGCTATAGACCACCAGACCAGGGTGATGAGGTGGACGAGGCTTTCTTCCGGCAATTAACGGAAGTTACTAGATCGCAGGCCCTGGTTCTCATAGGAGACTTCAATCACCCCGATATCTGCTGGGAGAGCAATACAGCAGTGCACAGACAATCCAGGAAGTTTTCGGAAAATGTAGGGGACAATTTCCTGGTGCAAGTGCTGGAGGAACCAACTGGGACAGAGCTCTTCTCAACCTGCTGCTCACAAACAGGGAAGAATTAGTAGGGGAAGCAAAAGTGGATGGGAACCTGAGGGGCAGTGACCATGAGATGATTGAGTTCAGGATTCTGACACAAGGAAGAAAGGAGAGCAGCAGAATACAGACCCTGAACTTCAGAAAGCAGACTTTGACTCCCTCAGGGAATTGGTGGGCAAGAACCCCTTGGAGAATAACATGAGGAGGAAAGGAGTCCAGGACAGCTGGCTGTATTTTAAAGAATTCTTTTTGAGGTTGCAGGAACAAACCATCCCAATGTGTAGAAAGAATAGTAAAAATATGGCAGGCGACCAGCTTGGCTTAACAGTGAAATCCTTGCCGATCTTAAACACAAAAAAGAAGCTTACAAGAAGTGGAAGATTGGACAAATGAAAAGGGAGGAGTATAAAAATATTGCTCAGGCATGCAGGAGTGAAATTAGGAAGGCCAAATCTCACTTGGAGTTGCAGCTAGCAAGGGATGTTAAGAGTAACAAGAAGGGTTTCTTCAGGTATGTTAGCAACAAAAAGAAGGTCAAGGAAAGTGTTGGCCCCTTACTGAATGAGAGAGGCAACCTAGTGACAGAGGATGTGGAAAAAGCTAATGTACTCAGTGCTTTTTTTGCCTCCATCTTCACAAACAAGGTCAGCTCCCAGACTACTGCACTGGGCAGTATAGCATGGCGAGGAGGTGACCAGCCATCTGTGGAGAAAGAAGTGCTTCCGGACTATTTAGAAAAGCTGGACGAGCAGAAGTCCATGGGGCCGGATGCGCTGCATCCGAGGGGTACTAAAGGAGTTGGCAGATGTGATTGCAGAGCCATTGGCCATTATCTTTGAAAACTCATGGCGATTGGGGGAAGTCCCGGACGACTGGAAAAAGGCTAATGTAGGGTCCATTTTTAAAAAAGGGAAGAAGGAGGATCCATGGAACTAGATCACAGTCAGCCTCACCTCAGTCTCTGGAAAAATCATGGAGCAGAAATCTAGAAATCAATTCTGAAGCACTTAGAGGAGAGGAAAGTGATCAGGAACAGTCACCATGGATTCACCAGGGGCAAGTCATGCCTGACTAACCTAATTGCCTTCTGTGACAAGATAACTGGCTCTGTGGATGAGGGGAAAGGAGTGGACGTGTTATTCCTTGACTTTAGCAAAGCTTTGATATAGTCTCCCACAATATTCTTGCCAGCAAGTTAAAGAAGTATGGGCTGGATGAATGGACTATAAGGTGGATAGAAAGCTGGCTAGATTGTCAGGCTCAATGGGTAGTGATCAACAGCTCGATGTCTAGCTGGCAGCCAGTATCAAGCGGAGTGCCCCAAGGGTTGGTCCTGGGGCCAATTTTGTTCAATATCTTCATTAATGATCTGGAGGATGGTGTGGATTGCACCCTCAGCAAGTTTGCAGATGACACTAAACTGGGAGGAGAGGTAGATACGCTGGAAGGTAGAGATGGGATACAGAGGGACCTAGGCAAATTAGAAGATTGGGCCAAAAGAAATCTGATGAGGTTCAACAAGGAGTAATGGTCTCAAGTTGCAGTGGGGGAGGTTTAGGTTGGATATTAGGAAAAACTTTTTCACTAGGAGGGTGGTGAAACACTGGGAATGGGTTACCTAGGGAGGTGGTGGAATCTCCTTTCTTAGAGGTTTTTAAGGTCAGGCTTGACAAAGCCCTGGCTGGGATGATTTAGTTGGGGATTGGTCCTGCTTTGAGAAGGGGGTTGGACTAGATGACCTCTAGAGGTCCCTTCCAACCCTGATATTTTATGAGTATGTCTACACTACGAAATTAGGTCAAATTTATAGAAGTCATTTTTTTAGAAAGCATTTTTATACAGTCGATTGTGTGTGTCCTGACACAAATGCTCTAAGCGCATGTAGTCGGCGGAGTGTGTCCACAGTACCGAGGCAACCATCGACTTCCGGAGCGTTGCACTGTGGGTGGCTATCCCACAGTTCCCGCAGTCTCCGCCGTCCATTTGATTTCCGGGTAGAAATCCCAGTGCCTGATGGGGCTAAAACATTGTCGCGGGTGGTTCTGGGTACATATCGTCAGGTCCCCATTCCCTCCCTCCCTCCATGAAAGCAAGGGCAGAGAATTGTTTTGCGCCTTTTTTCTTGAGTTACCTGTGCAGACGCCATATCATGGCAAGCATGGAGCCAGCTCAGCTAACCTTCACCGTATGTCTCCTGGGTGCTGGAAGATGTGGTACTGCATTGCTACACAGCAGCAGTTTATTGCCTTTTGGCAGCAGACAGTGCAGTATGACTGGTAGCTGTCGTCGATGTAGTCCTGGGTGCTCTTTTAACCGGGAGCCTGGGCAAACATGGGAGTGACTCAGCCAGGTCATTTCCCTTGTTTCATCTCATGGCGATTGAATCCTACCGGCAGTGCAATGTCTTTTAATCTGCAGCTAGCAGAAGATGATGGCTAGTAGTCATACTGCACCATCTTCTGCCGAGCACCCAGGAGGTGTCGATGGCTAGCGGTTGTACTGCACAGTCTGCTGCCAGCAAGATGTATAAAGATAGACAAAGTGGCTCAAAACAAGAAATAGACCAGATTTGTTTTGTATTCATTTTCTCCTCCTTCCCTCCCTCTGTGAAATCAACAGCCTGCTAAACCCAGTTTTGAGTTCTATCCTTGAGGGGTCCATTCAGTTCCTTGCAAAGCCACCCCCTTTGTTGATTTTAATTCCCTGTAAGCCAATCCTGTAAGCCATGTCGTCAGTCGCCCCTCCCTCCATCAGGACAATGGCAGACAATCGTTCTGCGCCTTTTTTCTGTGCAGACGCCATACCACGGCAAGCATGGAGCTCGCTCAGATCACTTTGGCAATTAGGAGCACATTAAACACCACTCATTATCCAGCAGTATATGCAGCACCAGAACCTGGCAAAGCGATACCGGGCGAGTAGGTGACGTCAGCGCGGTGATGAGAGTGATGAGGACATGGACACAGGCCCTGGCAATGTGGGCATCATGGTGCTAATGGGGCAGGCTCATGCAGTGGAACGCCGATTTTGGGCCGGGGAAACAAGTATAGACTGGTGGGACCGCATAGCGTTGCAGGTCTGGGACGATTCCCAGTGGCTGCGAAACTTTCGCATGCATAAGGGTACTTTCATGGAACTTTGTGACTAGCTTTCCCCAGCCCTGAGGTGCAAGAATACCAAGATGAGAGCAGCCCTCACAGTTGAGAAGCAAGTGGCAATAGCCCTGTGGAAGCTTGCAACGCCAGACAGCTACCGGTCAGTCGGGAATCAATTTGGAGTGGGCAAATCTACTGTGGGGGCTACTGTGATGCAAGTAGCCAACGCAATCAAAAATCTGCTGATATCAAGGGTAGTGACCCTGGGAAATGTGCAGGTCATAGTGGATGGCTTTGCTAAATGGGATTCCCTAACTGTGCTGGGGTTAAATCGATTTAACGCTGCTAAATTCGACCTCAACTCCAGGTGTAGACCAGAAAGAAAAGGAGTACTTATGGCACCTTAGAGACTAACAAATTTATTTAGGCATAAGCTTTTGTGAGCTACAGCTCACTTCATCGGATGCATTCAGTGGAAAATACAGTGGGGAGATTGATATACACACACAGAAAACATGAAACAATGGGTTTTATCATACACACTGTAAGGAGAGTGATCACTTAAGATGAGCTATTACCAGCGGGGCTGGGGGGGGGGAAAGAAAACCTTTTGTAGAGATAATCAAGGTGGGCCATTTCCAGCAGTTGACAAGAACGTCTGAGGAACAGTGTGGGGTGGAGGGGGGGACTAAACATGGGGAAATAGTTTTACTTTGTGTAATGACCCATCCACTCCCTGTCTTTATTCAAGCTTAAGTTAATTGTATCCAGTTTGCAAATTAATTCCAATTCCAATTCAGCAGTCTCTCGTTGGAGTCTGTTTTTGAAGTTTTTTTGTTGAAGAATTGCAACTTTTAGGTCTGTAATTGAGTGACCAAAGAGATTGAAGTGTTCTCCGACTGGTTTTTGAATGTTATAATTCTTGATGTCTGATTTGTGTCCATTTATTCTTTTACGTAGAGACTGCCAGTTTGACCAATGTACATGGCAGAGGGGCATTGCTGGCACATGATGGCATATATCACATTAGTAGATGTGCAGGTGAACGAGCCTCTGATAGTGTGGCTGATGTGATTAGGCCCTATGATGGTGTCCCCTGAGTAGATAAGTGGACAGAGTTGGCAACGGGCTTTGTTGCAAGGATAGGTTCCTGGGTTAGTGGTTCTGTTGTGTGGTGTGTGGTTGCTGGTGAGTATTTGCTTCAGGTTGGGGGGCTGTCTGTAAGCAAGGACTGGCCTGTCTCCCAAGATCTGTGAGAGTGATGGGTCGTCCTTCAGAATAGGTTGTAGATCTTTGATGATGCGTTGGAGAGGTTTTAGTTGGGGGCTGAAGGTAATGGCTAGGGGCGTTCTGTTATTTGCTTTGTTGGGCCTGTCCTGTAGTAGGTGACTTCTAGGTACTCTTCTGGCTCTGTCAATCTGTTTCTTCACTTCAGCAAGTGGGTGTTGTAGTTGTAAGAATGCATGATAGAGATCTTGTAGGTGTTTGTCTCTGTCTGAGGGGTTGGAGCAAATGCGGTTGTATCGTAGAGCTTGCCTGTAGACCATGGATTGTGTGGTGTGATCTGGGTGAAAGCTGGAGGCATGTAGGTAGGAATAGCAGTCAGTAGGTTTCCGGTATAGGGTGGTGTTTATGTGACCATCACTTATTAGCATCGTAGTGTCCAAGAAGTGGATCTCTTGTGTGGACTGGTCCAGGCTGAGTTGATGGTGGGATGGAAATTGTTGAAATCATGGTGGAATTCCTCAAGGGCTTCTTTTCCATGGGTCCAGATGATGAAGATGTCATCAATGTAGCGCAAGTAGAGTAGGGGCATTAGGGGACGAGAGCTGAGGAAGCGTTGTTCTAAGTCTGCCATAAAAATGTTGGCATACTGTGGGGCCATGTGGGTACCCATTGCAGTGCCGCTGATTTGAAGGTATACATTGTCCCCAAATGTGAAATAGTTATGGGTGAGGACAAAGTCACAAAGTTCAGCCACCAGGTTTGCCGTGACATTATCAGGGATACTGTTCCTGATGGCTTGTAGTCCATCTTTGTGTGGAATGTTGGTGTAGAGCCTTCGACATCCATAGTGGCCAGGATGGTGTTTTTAAGAAGATCACCGATGATTGTAGTTTCCTCAGGAAGTCAGTGGTGTCTCGAAGATAGCTGGGAGTGCTGGTAACGTAGGGCCTGAGGAGGGAGTCTACATAGCCAGACAATCCTGCTGTCAGGGTGCCAATGCCTGAGATGATGGGGCGTCCAGGATTTCCAGGTTTATGGATCTTGGGTAGCAGATAGAATACCCCAGGTTGGGGTTCCAGGGGTGTGTCTGTGCGGATTTGTTCTTGTGCTTTTTCAGGGAGTTTCTTGAGCAAATGCTGTAGTTTCTTTTGGTAACTCTCAGTGGGATCAGAGGGTAATGGCTTGTAGAAAGTGGTGTTGGAGAGCTGCCTAGTAACCTCTTGTTCATATTCCGATCTATTCATGATGACAACAGCACCTCCTTTGTCAGCCTTTTTGATTATGATGTCAGAGTTGTTTCTGAGGCTGTGGATGGCATTGTGTTCTGCACGGCTGAGATTATGGGGCAAGTGATGCTGCTTTTCCACAATTTCAGACCAGGGCTATGATTCTATGATTAGTTGGGAGGGGGAAAGGCATTGTGAGTGGATCACTGAATCTGTTTGTGGGAGGATCAGAGGGGGACAGTTTTGGAAGGGTGAGGCAAGACGGTCCTTGATTATCTCCCACCACCACCACCAACCCTACCCCCCACTGATGATTTGAACCCATTCTGCCAGCAGGGTCAGCTTTTGATGTGAATATCACTGGGGAGTTCCTCACCAAAAATCACCTCTACCTTTGTATTATGCTACATTGTCAGCCCTCCAAGTACACATGCAACCGGGGAGTTATTATTTAACCCTTGTGGCGCTGTACAGCTTAGCATTCAACCCAGCTAGCTGGAAAGGAAGAGCTGTATTTTTTTCAAAACAGGAACTTAATGTAGGAAACTCCCAAAAGGACAGAAGGAATTGTGAGATTGTGGGACTCAAGAATGAGACCTCGGAGTAACCCTGGCTAATTCTCTGAAAACATCTGCTCAATGTGCAGCAAAATATTAGGAACCATTAGGAAAAGGATGGATAATATCACACCATTCTATCAATCCATGCCACAACACTAAGCCACCAGAAATTTGAAGTTACGTATGTTTCTGGTGATTCCATTTCCCTCTGCCACTGTTCTCTCATGAACAGTTCCTGTCATAGCATTATCCTCCATAACGGCAACTATGGCATCATCTATCTTCCCAATTTGGTGTTTGATAGGCTTTATCGCCTCCACTCGACTTTCCCATCTTGTTATAGTGGGTATGGCAACGCCCATTTTTTCATGTTCTCTGTGTCCATATATATCTATCTATCTTCCTACTGTATTTTCCACTGAATGCATCCGATGAAGTGGGGTTTAGCTCACGAAAGCTTATGCTCAAATAAATTTGTTAGTCTCTAAAGTGCCACAAGTCCTCTTCGTTCTTTTTTTCCCATTAATAAGTTTCCTGTTGTAATGGTGAGCAGAGAATTTTCTTTTATTTCCATCAGCTCCACAATTTAAGGAAGTTTCCATTGTTTGGCACATACAGCTGATCTGAAGTGCCATGCAGTGCTAGGTTTTGGGTAGCAAGCATTGTCACAATGGCAATGAGCCTTTTCAGAACATTTTTCCAGTAAAGAGACTCTGTTACAATCTTCTCTTGATGCTGATCATCTATGGTGGCCTTTAACCTTAGTCTCATCTCAAGCTCTTTCCACCTATGGAATGCTCTCTGGTGATTTGCTGCCTTCTCATGGCATGCCAGATTTCTAGCCAGATTTTTCCAGACCTTTGTTCCTGTAGAATCCAATATGGCTGGAACATTAGACTGGCAGAGTTTGCAACAAAACCAGTATGCAGCATTCTGGGGTTTTGAGTACATAAGCCATGGCCTCTCCACTTTGTCACCATTGGGGATTTCATGCCAGTAATTTGTTGGATGGAAACTTCTATTTTCATTGTCTTTGGGGAACATGAAGTTTTTCACTTGCTGTGGCCCATGCAGTACAAGGAAGTCCCTCAGGCTACTGCTCAAGTGTCCTGATCATCTAGACTTAAGGAACTAAACTCAGCAGCAGCTGTTTCTTGCGCCTCCACCATACTCTTCTCTGATCTACACTTTTTTTCAGGAATGTGCATGGTTACATCCATTTGAGATGGAGATATGGATGCTACAGCAGCTGCCAGGTCACCTGCACTCTGACTAACTGGAAGATCAGGCATCTCCTCACCACTCACATCCTCACTGGGGCCGGAAGGCTCACCAGGAACATTTGTGTCAATGTATTTCGGGAGAGCTCCTTCCTGCTTAGATAGAAAAGCTTCCTTTGCTTTCTTTCTTTTTCTGAATACTGCCCCAGAGGGGCGTTTTCTTCTTTCACTCATGGCTGCTGTTCTGTGCCAGCTATAGTGGCTCTCAACACTCAGTTGAAGGGGATAAATGAGCAGGCTGGTAGCAGGGCCTGAGTGAGGGAAGATATCAGCGTCTTAGGGCCTAACTGTCTCCTACTACTTCAGTTGACTGCCTGTTCTCCTCAAGTGGGTTCAGGGAAGCAGCAGGAAACAGGAAGCTCCCTGAGAAGCTGGGGTTAATCAATCCAGGGTCCTGGGGGTGCTGGAGAGGTACATAAGAGGCTCCTCCTCCGCTCTCTCTCTGCAGCTTCTGCTGCTTTCTGTTATTCCCTCTCCCCTTTTCTCCTGCCTGCCTGTTCTGTCTCTTGTGCCCTCCTCCCTCCAGCACAGCACTCCCCCATCTCTGTGCATCTTGAGCAGAGAGAATACAGATGCACCAGCAGCAGACGCCATTTTCTACACTCTAGGTCCTCGTGGCGCCCCTCCTCCCACCCCCAGTCTGGCACCTGAGGCGGCTGCCTCAGTTCACCTCATGGTAAGGCCAGCCCTGGGAGTGCAAGGTTTAAAATGGTTGGAGCCGTTCACAGACGCAGCAGTGCAAGGTTGCTCTGTCACTTCCTGCTAGCGTCAGCAGCCACCAGCCACCCGGGGCCCTGGTCTGCAGGCAGCCCCTGTCCAAGCAGAGATGGGAATTCTAGTAAGCCTCCAGTCCAGCCAAAGACAGGAAAGAGCCAGAGTCACCTACACCATGTGGCCTACGGGAACCAGCTTGGGGCTCCCCACTCCCTAGTGGTCAGGTGACCACCTCGTAGGACTTGCCGCCACCCCTGGAACTCCTGTGCAGCCCCAGCGGAGAGGCCAGGGCCTGACTGGGCCACGGTGCCCGAGCTCCAGGCTCTCGGGCAGGCGGAGGTACGGCTGCAGGCTGGGGCATGGGAAGCTCGCCTGTGCTGGACGTTTGCTGTGGCTGTGCCTTCCCCAGAGCTGTGAGCCGGGCTCCTTTCTCCAGCACGGGGCTGCATTCTCCTGCGAGGAAAGAGAGGGAAGGAATTCCCGTCCCCACGCAATTAGCCCAGCTGTCAACCCAAGGAGCAGTGACGGAGTCATCCTCTCGTCAACACAGCACCCCAGCCACCACCACATCCACCCCTTATGGCTTCACATAAGCTGCAGCGGCACAGGAGCCACCAAACAGAGCTGTAAACAGGGGAGTTTGAAAGGGGAGTTTGTATGGTGGTGCTTGTTTGGGGTTTGCTTTTGCTGGGGGGGTCTTTTTGGTGTGGCTTGTGTTTCCCAGGTTAACAGGACTTAGGTGGTAGGGCTATGACGGATACGGAGGAAGCTGTGGGAGTGACTCCTGTAGTGGAAGACACAATGAGGATGACTGGATGTGGAAGCTGTGGTTTGTACATGATCCTGGAGGAGGGACCTGGTAAGAGCTTTTTCTGCATGAAATGCCATCTGATAGAGCTGATGGAGGAAAAGATCCGAGGTTTGGAGATGCAGGTGAAAAGTCTCGTTGAGTTTAGGAAGGGGTTTGAGCAGATGATGGAGCAAAGACATGAGGTATCTGAAGGGAAAAGCTCAGACTTACAGATGGAAGCAGGGCTGGGGAATTTTGAGGGGAGACTGGGTGAGGAAAGTGGTCAGTGGAAGCATGTGACTAAGAGAACCAGGCAGAGGAAAAGACGAGCTAGTGAAGGAGAAATAGAGCTTAGGAACAGGTTTGCAGAGTTGGAAAATGAAGAAGGGGCTCAGCAGGTAGTTGCTGAAGGTGGAAGGGCAAGGAAGAAGAGAAGAGAGGCTAGTCCTATAGGAAAAGGGGAAGAGTCAAGGGAGACTACACCAAATATGAGCCCCAGGAGGATACAGGATGGGTTGAAAGAAAGGGAGTACTTGTGGCACCTTAGAGACTAACAAATTTATTAGAGCATAAGCTTTCGTGAGCTACAGCTCACTTCATCGGATGCATTTCATTGGATGGGTTGAAGAGGATTATAAGGGAAAACAGGAATGGAAAGAACTTGCAGCCAGAGGGAACAGGGGAGAGACTGGAGAATAGCACCGCCACCAGGAAAAGGAAGGTCTATGTAATCGGGGACTCTTTATTCAGAAGAATAGACAAGCCTGTAACTAGAGCTGATCCAGAAAATAGAAGGGTGTGCCGTCTTCCAGGTGCTAAGATACGGGATGTAGACCTGAGGTTGAAAAGGATCCTAAAGGGAGTGGGAAAGAATCCCCTAATTATCCTTCATGTGGGAACAAATGATACAGCTAGATTCTCGCTGGAAAGTATTAAGGGAGACTATGCTAGGCTGGGGAAGAGGCTTAAGGAAATTGAGGCTCAGGTGATCTTTAGTGGGATCCTGCCTGTTCCTAGAGAAGGGCAACAAAGGTGTGACAAGATTATGACTGTCAACAGATGGCTCAGGCAGTGGTGCTATAAGGAGGGCTTTGGGATGTATGGCCACTGGGAGGCATTCATGGACAGAGGGCAGTTCTCTTGGGATGGACTTCATCTGAGTAGGGAAGGAAATAGACTTCTAGGATGGAGGCTGGCACAACTGATAAAGAGAGCTTTAAACTAGGAATTTGGGGGAGATGGTTGGGAGATGTCCAGGTAAACTCCACGCCAGATTTTAGCATTGAGAGGGAAGAAGATGAAGTAAGAAAGGATACAGCCGTGGGTAGGAGATGTATATAAGGAGCGAGGGCAGTGTGGATACCAGTCTAATAGGTTATACTGGCTGTAGAATGACTGTGTCTAAAATGTGAGCGAGGCCAAAGAGCAAAAATTAAGATGTTTGTACACCAATGTGAGGAGCCTAGGTAACAAAATGCAGGAACTAGAGCTACTGGTGCAGGAAGTGAAACCTGATATTATAGGGATAACAGAAACATGGTGGAATAGTAGTCATGACTGGACTACAGGTATTGAAGGGTATGTGCTGTTTAGGAAAGACAGAAACAAAGGTAAAGGTGGTGGAGTAGCATTGTATATCAATGATGAGGTAGAATGTAAAGAAATAAGAAGCGATGCAATGGATAAGACAGAGTCCGTCTGGGCAAAAATTACATTGGGGAAGATAACTAGTAGAGCATCACCTACGATAGTGCTTGGGGTGTGCTATAGACCTCCGGGATCTAATCTGGATATGGATAGAGCCCTTTTTAATGTTTTTAATAAAGTAAATACTAATGGAAACTACATGATCATGGGAGACTTTAACTTCCCAGATATAGATTGGAGGACCAGTGCTAGTAATAATAATAGGGCTCAGATTTTCCTAGATGCGATAGCTGATGGATTCCTTCATCAAGTAGTTGCTGAACCGACTAGAGGGGATGCCATTTTAGATTTAATTTTGGTGAGTAGCTAGGACCTCATAGAAGAAATGGTTGTAGGGGATAATCTTGGCTCAAGTGATCATGAGCTAATTCAGTTCAAACTGAACAGAAGGATTAACAAAAATAAATCTGCAACTAGAGTTTTTGATTTCAAAAGGGCTGACTTTCAAAAATTAAGGAAATTAGTTAGGGAAGTGGATTGGACTGAAGACTTTATGGATCTAAAGGTAGAGGAGGCCTGGGATTACTTTAAATCAAAGCTGCAGAAGCTATCGGAAGCCTGTATCCCAAGAAACGGGAAAAAATTCATAGGCAGGAGTTGTAAACCAAGCTGGATGAGCAAGCATCTTAGAGAGGTGATTAAGAAGAAGCAGAAAGCATACAGGGAGTGGAAGATGGGAGGGATCAGCAAGGAAAGCTACGTTATTGAGGTCAGAACATGTAGGGATAAAGTGAGACAGGCTAAAAGTCGAGTCGAGTTGGACCTTGCAAAGGGAATTAAAACCAATAGTAAAAGGTTCTATAGCCATATAAATAAGAAGAAAACTAAGAAAGAAGAAGTGGGGCTGCTAAACACTGAGGATGGAGTGGAGGTTAAAGATAATCTAGGCATGGCCCAATAGCTAAACAAATACTTTGCCTCAGTCTTTAATAAGGCTAAAGAGGATCTTAGGGATAATGATAGCATTACAAATGGGAATGAGGATATGGAGGTAGATATTACCATATCTGAGGTAGAAGTGAAACTCAAACAGCTTAATGGGACTAAATGGGGGGGCCCAGATAATCTTCATCCAAGAACTTTAAAGGAATTGGCACCTGAAATTGCAAGCCCATTAGCAAGAATTTTTAATGAATCTGTAAACTCAGGATTTGTACCGAATGATTGGAGAATTTCTAATATAGTTCCTATTTTTAAGAAAGGAAAAAAACGTGATCCAGATAACTACAGGCCAGTTAGTTTAATATCTGTAGTATGCAAGGTCCTGGAAAAAATTTTGAAGGAGAAATTAATTAAGGACATTGATGTCAATGGTAAATGGGACAAAATACAACATGGTTTTACAAAAGGTTGATTGTGCCAAACCAACCTGATCTCCTTTTTTGAAAAAGTAACAGATTTTTTAGATAAAGGAGACGCAGTGGATCTAATTTACCTAGATTTCAGTAAGGCATTTGATACCATGCCAGATGGGGAATTATTAGTTAAATTGGAGAAGATGGGGATCAATATGAACATCAAAAGGTGGATAAGGAATTGGTTAAAGGGGAGACTGCAACGGGTCCTACTGAAAGGCGAACTGTCAGGCTGGAGGGAGGTTACCAGTGGAGTTCCTCAGGGATTGGTTTTGGGACCAATCTTATTTAATCTTTTTATTACTGACCTCGGCACAAAAAGTAGGAGTGTGCTAATAAAGTTTGCAGATGATACAAAGCTGGGAGGTATTGCTAATTCGGAGAAGGATCGGGATATTACACAGGAGGATCTGGATGACCTTGTAAACTGGAGTAATAGTAATAGGATGAAATTTAATAGTGAGAAGTGTAAGGTTATGCATTTAGGGATTAATAACAAGAATTTTAGTTATAAATTGGGGACGCATCAATTAGAAGTAACGGAAGAGGAGAAGGACCTTGGAGTATTGGTTGATCATAGGATGACTATGAGCTGCCAATGTGATATGGCTGTGAAAAAAGCTAATGCGGTTTTGGGATGCATCAGGAGAGGCATTTCCAGTAGGGATAAGGAGGTTTTAGTACCATTATACAAGGCACTGGTGAGACCTCACCTAGAATACTGTGTGCAGTTCTGGTCTCCCATGTTTAAAAAGGATGAATTCAAACTGGAGCAGGTACAGAGAAGGGCTACTAGGATGATCCGAGGAATGGAAAACTTGTCTTATGAAAGGAGACTTAAGGAGCTTGGCTTCTTTAGCCTAACTAAAAGAAGGTTGAGGGGAGATATGATTGCTCTCTCTAAATATATCAGAGGGATAAATACAGGAGAGGGAGAGGAATTATTTCAGCTCAGCACCAATGTGGACACAAGAACAAATGGGTATAAACTGGCCACCAGGAAGTTTAGACTTGAAATTAGATGAAGGTTTCTAACCATCAGAGGAGTGACGTTTTGGAATAGCCTTCCAAGGGAAGCAGTGGGGGCAAAAGATCTTTCTGGTTTTAAGATTCTACTCGATAAGTTTATGGAGGAGATGGTATGATGGGATAATGGGATTTTGGTAAGTAATTGATCTTTAAATATTCAGGGTAAATAGGCCAAATCCCCTGAGATGGGATATTAGATGGATGGGATCTGAGTTACCCAGGAAAGAATTTTCTGTAGTATGTGGCTGGTGAATCTTGCCCATATGCTCAGGGTTTAGCTGATTGCCATATTTGGGGTCGGGAAGGAATTTTCTTCCAGGGCAGATTGGAGAGGCCCTGGAGGTTTTTTGCCTTCCTCTGTAGCATGGGGCACGGGTCACTTGAGGGAGGCTTCTCTGCTCCTTGAAGTCTTTAAACCACGATTTGAGGACTTCAATAGCTCAGCCATAGGTGAGGTTTTTCGCAGGAGTGGGTGAGTGAGATTCTGTGGCCTGCACTGTGCAGGAGGTTGGACTAGATGATCAGAATGGTCCCTGCTTACCTTAGTATCTATGACTCTATGAATCCCACCCATCAGAGCACAGCCTGAGGGATGTGGGACACAGGGCCCGAGGTATCAGGGAGCCAGGGGCCCAATGGACACAGGGCCCAAGGGGTTGGGGAGGAGCCGGGAGTCCAAATGGAATGGACACAGGGCCCAAGGGGTCGGGGGGAGCTGGGGCCCCATTGCACACAAGGCCCGAGGGACTGGGGGAGCCAGGGCTCCAGTGGACACAGGGCTCGGGAGGTTGCGGGGGAGCCAGGGTCCATTGGACACAGGGCCTGGGGGCTTGGGGGAGAGCTGGGGGCCCAATGGTCCCAGGGCCCAGGGGGTTGGGAGGGAGCCAGGTGTCCACTGGACACAGGGCCAGAGGGTCTTGTGGGGAGGAGTCAGGGGCCCATTGGACACAGGGCCTCAGGAGTTTGGGGGGAGCCAGGGGCCTATTGGACACAATGCCCAGGAGTTTGGGGGAGGAGTCAGGGGCCCAGTGGGTTGGGGAGGAGCCAGGGGCCCACTGGGCTCCTGGCCTGAGAACTTCTGTAATCTGGACCTATATTGCTTGAGCCCCCCTGGAACAGATCCTAGTGCCAGAGCTCGCTTCTGGAGTGGAGGAAGAGTGCTCAGCAGCCTTGGATCGGGGTAGGCGTGATGCTGTCAAGCGGGACACGAGGCAGCTGGCACCAACCCAGCATCAATTATCAATGTACAGATTAAAATGCCCCGGGTGTGAAGGTGGGTACACTGTGTGCTTTGCAGTCCTGGGGGCGACATGCAAGGCCAGGGTGCCCTCAGTCCCAAAGCCAAGGGAATACTGGGGATATGGTCCCATTCCAGCACTGCACCCCCATAGCCCACTGCTGCTCTGGTCCCCTCTATGGTGACCTTCCTGCTCCTCAGACCTAAGGCGAGTTGTCGGTGACAGGGATGCAGAACCAGGCTTCTATCCAGGACCCTCAGGAGTGTTTGCTGCCTGGTCCCCCACAGGAGGCCGAAGAGCCACAGCCAGGAGTCCCCTAGGACACTGCCAGAGGGAAGATTTACCTAGCAAAAGCCATGGGCCGCTTGTCTATGCATATATCTACACTACAGCTGTCGAGACTGGGGTAAATCCAGCTCTCCGAGAGGCAGGAGCTAGGTCGATAGAAGAATCCTTCCGTCGATGCAGCTATGTCTACGCTGGGGGATAGAGCGACCTAACTATGGTGCCCAGGCCAGGACACTTTTCACAGCCCTGGGCAAGGCAGCTAGGCAACCTATGTTCTAGGTGTAGACTGGCCTCAACCTCCACGCTCAGGAGCAGGGATGCTGCTGCCCTTTGGCTCTCAGCTGAACACTCCCTTGTGAGCTCGTTCTGGTGATTGGCCTGGCTCTTGTGGGGGGGCTAATTTGGCATGATGGGGCGTTTGTGATACAATACCAGGGCTGCTGTGCCAACCAGGAAGCAAAGTGAGCAAGAACAAGACACAGCTTGCACACAAGAAACAGGACTCGGGTGAAGGTGACTCCATTAAGCATAGCAACACTAACGAGTTCTTATTTGCATTATCGCTAATTATTTGCACAGTGCTGGAGATGTGCTGCGAAGCCATGCTGTCTCACCATGACTGAGAGAGGCTGCTGGGCACAGCACCTAGCAGCACCCGAGCTGTCCTGGGAATCTGTGGGGGGCCTGCATTGGTGGCAGACCCACCTGAGCTGGGCTTGGCCCGTTGCACAGAATTGGGACCATGTTGGATAGAGGTTTAAGGTTGGGACTGGGGAGCAGGACATCTGACTTCTAGTCCTGACTTGTCTTCTGGAGCCTGGGGCAAGTGGCTTTCCTACTCTGTGCCTCAGTTTCCCCATTGCTTAAATACCATTATAGGGATATAATATTTCTCTGACTCACAGGGGTGTTGGGAGGATAGATCAGATACTGTCTATAAAGCACTTATAAAATCTGAGGGTATCTTAGCCCTGCATATCCAGAGCCCTTAGGCAGCTTTGGAAACCCTAGTCAAAGGCTCTAGTATTAGCAGCAGCATTTTCCTCCCCTGGTCCCCATCAGTTCCTTCAAGGCTGTCCTAGCAATCCTTTGACCCTCAGCTGTGCAGACCAAATGATGCCTAGCTCTCATACAGTGCTGTTTATCTGTTGATCTGAACCACTTAACAAAGGAGGTCACCATCATGATCCCCCTTTTAGAGATGAGGAAACTGAGGCACGAAGCATTGAAGAGACTGGCCCAAAGTTACCCAGCAGGCCAGAACTAGGTCTAGAATGCTGGTTTTCTGAATTCTGAAGCTCTATCCACTAGGCAACACTGCCTCCCCACAAGCGTCTATGTCCTCTGGCGCAGCTACAACGTGAGTTTGGTTAGCTGAGCACCTACCCTTCTGCAGCATGCAGCTGTATCATTCTTTCCCTGCCCATCTGGAAAATCAACAGCACACCCCCCCAACCCCCACTAAGGGTTCATAAATCACGTGTCAGGCATCCAAAATCAGAGTTTTGTCTAAAAAAAGTTGTGAAATTTTTCAAATGTTGGGTCCTTTTTATTTGCCTCTGGGTCTGACCTGTAACAGTCGCAAACCTTCACAGCTTTTCTCTGAAACCATGAGGGCTAGAGACTTAGCAGGTCTCACAGAATCACAGCACTCAAGGAGCTGGGACTTTAAGAAAATCCCCAAATATCATGAGAGTCATTATAAAGAGTTGAAACAAACCGGAGGCCTACAGAAACTGAACAGGGCGCTACAGACGTAACTGTTGTACCCTGTAGAAGTGAATAGTGAATTACAGCCCGTCTAGCCACTGTTTTGAACCATCCAATCAAGCTCTCTAGGAGGATGACATCTCTCTGTTCAATTCTATAGGGTTGTTGAACAGCCCCGTAAGAAGGTTGTTATTTTCCAGTCACTTGTAAAGATGACGCAAAGCTCACAAATTATTATGATTTATTACTGTATGATCCCCAGCCAGTCACCAGGACCTTGCCATGTTAGGAGCTCTACAAACACAGAACAAAAACAGGTCCCCACACTGCTGGATCTCACGGATGTGACTAAGCAGTGATCATATGAGTCTGGAGGCTTCTCCTTGTTTCCAGTGGAGAGAGAACCGGACCAGTGGAAGGGGAGGTGAAATGAAGAGCAGCCATAAACAGAGCACGGGGCTTTCCTGGAGACCCACCCACTTGTGAAGGGAAAGACAGTGTGAGTACACAGGCACCTTTCTAGTGTTACTCTGCCGTGTAAAGACGTGCTGTAGCTGCCACCGGATCATCATGCCATGGCAGAAGGGCTGTGGAGGTGTCTTCTGATTGCCCATGACAAGGGAGATTTCCACAAGACAAGGAAGTTTTGCAGCCATTGCAAACCTGCATGATGATGTCATCCCAACAGTCAGTGCTGGTTTCTCAGCCCAGACCTGGCACTCCACCAGCTGCAGCTGCTCTGTGAATGCCACCAACAACCTTGAATTGTTTCTTTCTAGGTCCCACTGCAAGTTGGCCTCCAAGGAATTGTCATGTTCCTTGCAGCTCTGGAAATACTGCAGGTCGTGTGTCCAATGCTCACACCACTCATGATAACAGTGCAGAGCTGTGCAGGCTCCAAGCTTTTGTCAGAGAGGCAGGCAGCAAGGAGGGATTTTTGTGGGGATTTTTGAAAAAAAGTGTGAAATATTATGGGATGCCGATGAAATTATGGGATGGAGCACACTGCATTATGGATGTTGACCCAATGCTCTCAGTCATCGTTTCGGCCCCATCAGGCATCGCAAACACTTCCCCAAACACCCTGCCCTGGATGGTGGCGAGTTGCATGCTGGGATACTTACCCACAGTGCACTGCTCTCTTCAGCGGCACAAATGCTCCTAGAGATGATGCGCACTGTCGACACTAGGAGCAAAGTGTGCACATGCATAAGCGCCATAATAACCGGCGCGGCGGTACGCTGACCTAATTTAGGGTGATATAATTTGCTGGTGTAGACATGGCCAACCACTCCAGTAAGCTGTACTCTACATTGTAAGCAGCATTGGCAACCTGCTATAGGACATTTTCCAGTCTGGGGGAACCAGTGTTACAATGCACAAGTGGTTCTCAGCTTCAGCTTTTTCCATACTGGGTCCCCACTCCCACCCAGCCAGCACTATAGGAAGAGCAGAGGGATCGTGTCCCCTGACACCTGCATGTGACGCCCCTCCCAAGGTTGATATGCACAATAGAGTCTGACTGAGCCATTCACCTCCCTTTGAAGTCACTCTAATCCCCTCCCTCCTGCTATAAAACCTGTATTGACACACTCCCTGAGCAAGCAATCCTGGCCCAAGCCCCTGATAGTTTATGTCCATTTCAAGTGAGTTGTTTATCTAGGGACTTCTTCCAGCTGAACAAACAAGCCATTAATAGCTGTCAATTTACTCTGCCTTCTGCATTGCTAAGGATTCCATTTAACACCTTCCTTGGTGTTCCCTGATTTACATGTGGGCATAGCCTAATTTCATGGGGGCATAGCCTAATTCAATTGTGTAATGGAGGTACAGCCCTCGGGTTTGCAGAGCAGGAAAGACACACAGCAGGAATCATAAAAAGAAAAGGAGTACTTGTGGCACCCTAGAGACTAAGAAATTTATTAGAGCATAAGCTTTCGTGAGCTACAGCTCACTTCATCGGATGCATTTGGTGGAAAATACAGAGGAGAGATTTATATACACACACAGAGAACATGAAACAATGGGTTTATCATACACACTGTAAGGAGAGTGATCACTTAAGATAAGCCATCACCAGCAGCAGGCGAGGGAAAGGAGGAAAACCTTTCATGGTGACAAGCAAGGTAAGCTATTTCCAGAAACACTCTCCTTACAGTGTGTATGATAAACCCATTGTTTCATGTCCTCTGTGTGTGTATATCAATCTCCCCTCTGTATTTTCCACCAAATGCATCCGATGAAGTGAGCTGTAGCTCACGAAAGCTTATGCTCTAATAAATTTCTTAGTCTCTAGGGTGCCACAAGTACTCCTTTTCTTTTTGTGAATACAGACTTACACGGCTGCTACTCTGAAACCTGTCAGTAGGAATCATAAAACACAGCTACCGAAGCTGGAATGGCAGTGCACATTCATGCTCAATTAGATCCATGCAATGCATTGATCTGAGGCTGCAGCCAGTGTAGTTGGAGCTGAAGACATGTAGTTCAGGGGCTAAGAGACAAGTGAAAAAAAAACCTTGGCAAGTCAGTTCAACTCTGTGCCTCAGATTCCCCTCTCACTCCTTGCCTAGTTAGATGGTGAGCTCTCCAGGGCAGGGATCGTCTCTCACTATGTATATATCCAGGGCTAGCATCCTGGCGCCCTGATCTCAGTCGGGGCCTTAGGTGAGAATGGAATAAACAATAAATTATACAAACTTGTTTGTACAATGTTGTGGGTCGAAATCTATTCAAGTAGGTTAGAGCCACTCAGGACATTGAAAGTGATGGCTCCCAGGGAGGTCACCAACTCAGCCATGCTGCACGTACAAACCTTAGGCCATGAAGCAGAAATGCCTAGCTCTTCAGCCATGGATCTCAAAATGCTTAGCAAAGGAGGTTAGTGGGGGAAACTGAGGCACATGTGGTGATTTGCTCAAGGTCAGCCAGCAGGTCAGAGCCAGGAATTGAACCCAGCTCTCGTGAATTACCAGCTTCGCCCCATCCACTAGGCCATGCTGCCTCAGCTAGAACACCCTCTTGTGCAACATACTTCCTGGATGCAAGGGCCAGGCACAGTTCCCTTAGGAATCAGAGATAGGGTGCACTGGCCCAGGGGGCACAGGAAGCTGAAGGCAATCTGGTCTGCCAGATCACACATCCCCTGGTTGGGGACAAATTACAATTGTGCCCAGCTCAGCCAAAATGCCGATTGTTTACCAGGGAAGAAGCCAGTTGAGGAAGCAGGTTGGGTGGGGTGGAGCTGTGCTGGGCAGGGGCTGCTGGCTGGTCCAGGCAATGCGCTCTTGCTTTGGTAACTTTTAGTCCTCCGCCTGGTTCACTAGGAATTTCTCATTGGCTGCATTCACGTACATATTTTACAGCTAATGGGCCAGATACCCTGCTGGGCCAGATACCCCACTGGGGTAAATTGCTGTAGCTTCACTGTCCCCAGGTGAACTAAGCTGGACAATTAGCTGCCCTTCTATGACTGGAGAGTCCATACTAGGATGTCGGGAGATCCAATGCGGTGACAATCGGCAGCACAAACTTAGCATGAGGGTGTGGGAGACAGCCAGAGACCCACGGGGCTGTCCGCATCCAGCAGGCCCAGGAAAGGATCCACTTGTCCTGTCTGTTTCCTTCCCCCGGGGATGCTGCGCGGTGTCTCCATACACACTGCAGGGCAATGCTGTGTAACAGGGCGCCTGTTACTGTGTCTGCTCTCCAAGCCTCAAACGCAACTGATGCAGAATTCCTTCTCAAGACAAAGTGAACCATGCAGCAAGGTGGATGGAAAGAAGCCGTGTGTGTGTGTGTGTGTGTGTGTGGAAACTGTAGCTCCGACTCACAAACACATTGGAGAGAAAACAAGGCTCTTGTGAGCAAAGCACAGGGCGGGAAGGGCAATGAGACAGAAGTGTTCTGCTTAGCTGACTACTTCAATATCCCTCATGTTGCAAACGGGTTGCTTGGTGCAGGCGGGATTTCTGCTCTCTCTGGACAACGGGCTCCTGGAGAGGACACAGTCCTCATCTGTGGGAGGTGGCTGCAAAACAGATGCTGCAAAAACCCATATGATGCAACCCCTGGCCCATTGAGCTTGTCAATCCGAGGTACCCAGGCATTGTCCAGTTGAGAGTCACACTGGCAGCTGGGACCCATGGACTGTAACCTTCCTTGTGTTATTTGGAGCCCCTCTCCTTGATACAGCCATGCAGCTTGCAAGAACTACACACGCTCCCCCAGTGTGGCCTGTGGGGGAACACTGCATCTTGGGACTTGTAGTCCCTTGGGCCACATCTTTAGAGTAAAAAGATTTAGTTGCTGCAGGCCACTTTCAGCCTGCGTGCTGAAAGCACAGTCAGCCCTTTATAAGCTCATAGCCCAGCACAGCGCACTGGCAGCTGCTGGCTGGGTTCCCATGAAGACCTCTCACCCTCAGAGTACATTACGTAGCCACAAGCCATTGCAGAGAAATCACAAGCCATGGCATGACGCCCCATGGGGAGATTCCATCAGGCTGTCATCACTCCAGCTCCCTCGTGATGATCAAACTCCAGGGTCATTGCAGGTGTTTGACATGTTCCTCACTCCACATTTGCTTCTTACTCCAAAGGCCCTTGTTTCCCTGCCTAAATTCTCAGCAGCTCCCCCACCCAACTCAACCCTGTTTCCCTAAAGAGAAATGGTCCTTCTGTGCAGATCAGGTGTCCCGGTACTCTGAGTTAGAACCAGACAAGGACGTATCTACCGCTCTAAGGACACTTCTGAAGAAGGAAAGCGTCACAGCCTAGTGCGACGGGATCCTTTGCCCAGCTCTGACACCAACTCATTGAGTGACCTTGGGCAAATTGCTTCCCCACCCTGTGCCTCAGTTTCCTTCTCTGTAAAGTGAGGAGAATTCTTACTCAGCTTCGCAAAGTGCACTGAGCCCTTGGGATGAGAGGAGCCATAGCTGGTCTCATGCACACCCTTAACAGTTCATACAGATGCTGCTAACGCTACATCATACGGGTTGCAGGGGTGGGGGGAGAAGATGGGAAATTTGAGGCTAAACCAAATCTGCCCAAACGTCACCCAAACGAGGGCCTCTTTGCTGCTTCGACCAGAGCCCTGAATTCGCATTTGATGCATAGACTGAGGCTGTTCTTACAGCAGAGCAGCGCAGACCATGGAACTCCAGGTCCCAGCAGCCAGTGCTCCCCGGTGACCTGGGTGGCCGTGGACTTGGGGCTGAGACTCTCCTGCTGGCTACTGTGGAGGAGAGCGATCCAGAGGCTGCGATTGCTACGAAGCCGTGCTGGCTGGGAGCTGCCCTCCCTGTACTGCAGAAGTAAGTGGCTCCCATGCCATGGTCGGCGAGGTGGCTTTCGCCATGTGGCTCTGAATGAGGGGTGCAGAGAGTAGGAGTGAAAGGGAAGAGCTCCCACCCTGGGAAGAAGCTCTGCGCCTGGATCCCCACAGTGACGACCCTGCGCTTGTGCCTGCCCCATACCTCGTTGATTGCACCCGAGAGAACAGAGCAGGGCTCCATGGCTGGAGCGGGCACCTCGCCAGCTAACGACCTGGCACACTCCACCACAGCTCCTCCTGGGGGATCCCCAGCTGCCCCAGCCTCCAAGCAAGCACAGCACACTCCTTGCTTGGGCCTGGCCTATGAGGAGAGCAGGGCTGATTCTATGGCCCCATCATCCAGCTTTTCCCAACCCTGCCTGCTAAACCAGGCCCTCCATAGCTCGCTGATCATTCTTGTCGCTCTTCTCTGGGCTGCCGGACAATGCGGTGCGGAGAAACGGACACAGTCTCCAGAGAGCCCTCGAGGCAGGGGCTCCAGAATCAGACGTCTTTACATATGTAGGGCAAACTTGCAGCGGCAGCCTTTTTTGCAGCGGCAGCGTCAAATCTAATTTACTCTCCACTCTCCCCCCAAAGGTCTCTTTCAGCATCAGTGTGCTGCAGATGGCTCTCCACCAGTTGCATTTCCCCCGCCAGAAGCTGAATTGTAGTTTGTCTTTTCCTGCCCTCCTTTGTAATCTCCCTTCGTGTTACTTTCCTGGCCTCAATACTGAGCTCCTCCCGGCTAAGAGGAAGAAATCAACACACACAGCCCAAGAGTCTCTGACAGAGAAAGGGTGGGGAAGGGGCAGAGGAAAGGCTGTAGGAGGGGAAACAGCTATGATTTCCTAGGCGCCTTGTCAGTATCTGTGCTGCTAATTTTTCCTGTGGAGGGAGGGAGAGATCACACCCAAAAGCAAAATTTACAGCTAATTGAGAGGGCCAGACAAACTAATGAGCCCGTGTGAAACGAAGGCGGGTTTCTCTTGCCAAGCGTTTGTCATCCAGGGTAAATAAATCCCAGGGAAGCCTGTATTTCTCACTCAGGCATGGAATATTTATACCAATAACCGGCCTCATGCTGCTTCCTTCCTGTGATGTATCTGTAATACGCAATCTATAAATGTGAGCATGTTTGTTTTCCCAGGTTTCAGAGTAGCAGCCGTGTTAGTCTGTATTCGCAAAAAAAAAAGGAGTACTTGTGACACCTTAGAGACTAACAAATTTATTTGAGCATAAGCTTTCGTGAACTACAGCTCACTTCATCGGATGCATTCGGTGGAAAATACAGTGGGGAGATTTATATACACACACAGAGAACATGAAACAATGGGTTTTATCATACACACTGTAAGGTGATCACTCTCACCGAATGCATCCGATGAAGTGAGCTGTAGCTCACGAAAGCTTATGCTCAAATAAATTTGTTAGTCTCTAAGGTGCCACAAGTACTCCTTTTCTTTTTGTTTTCCCAGGCGCCAGTAAATCGTGGCAGCATCTTGCTCAGGGGCTCACAGGCTGCGTTAATCACAGCTATTGATAGAGCCAGAGCCGGCCGTACCAGGGACGCACGCAGGGCACACACGCTGGAGAAGCAGCTGCACAACAAATACTCCTCTGTGAGGCTGGCTCCCAAGGGTAGCATGGTCCAGTGGTTAAAGAACTGGCCTGGGATGCCAGGGTTCTGGGCCTGGCTTTGCCGCAGGACATTGGGCAAGTAATTTGACCTGTTTCCCCTCACAGCTGCTCTTGTGAGTGTTGTGGGGCAGAGATGGCCTCTTGCTGTGCATCAGAACAGCACCTAGCACGGCGGGGCCTGGAGCCCAATTGACTTAGACAGACTGAGTTTCGTGTGCTTGGCAATAGACTCCGTCTCTCTCCCGTGGCTAGGCTGGCATAGTTTTGGCCCAACTGTAGCAGACAGGGCTGTGAAATGTGAATACATGCGGGGAGTGGACACGCTCGGCAGGAAGGGCCATTTCATGTTGTTTTCTAGAGCAGACTTGCCCAGTGGTTCTCTATAGCCAGGTTCCCATCATGCAACGCGCCGCAGCCCCCCTCGGCAGGTGGTCTGCTGGGCCCAGCTCTCTCCAAGCTCTGGAGTATGTCAGTCCTGCCAGCCCCTGGACGCCCTGCCCACAGCCTAGGTTTGCCACCTTGAGCGGTGCTCTGGATCTCTATGGGATGACTCGCCATGAGTCGAGGAGATTGGGGCAGGGGCAGGGCTCCCATCGGCCTTTTGATTTATGGCTGACAGCTGTGACATTTCCTGTTTTCCCCTCACCCACTCTGCATCCATCCAAAGGAGATCAAAGCAGGGGGCACACACCTGGCGCTGCTGCCTGCTTTCAGCCTGACTCACTGGCCAGGTGTGTTGGAGGGGCAGGAAACAGGCTGGCTGCCAAGGGCATGCCGAAGGCGCTGACAAAGTGTTCGCATTCACCCCGTCCCTCTCTTGCATCACAGCCACCGTCCTTTCTGCTGCCACAGCTCCACAGTCCTTGCTGTTAACACAAGCAGTGGCTTGTCTGCCACCCCGTGCTGCCCATCCCCAGAAGTGGTCACAGCTGCCACCCCAGAGAAACCTCTTTACTGCCACCCTGCACCCTCCCCAGCTCAGCAACACAGCAACAGATCCCACCCACCCCCAGCTTTGGAGGGCAGTGGGAGGACTAGGCTAACTGGCAGGGATAGGCTGCCTCTCAGGACCCCTCAACTCCAAAGCCAGTGATCAAATGGTCCCCCCCATCCTGCCCCTCCCTCTGGGTCTATATCCAAGGGGAAAGCGTGTCTACACAGACCGGCGCCTGCAATCGGGGAGGTGTGTCTTCTCAGAAACCAGCCAGCGGCCTCGAGCATGGCCTGAAGCAAAGAGGTACTTCACCAGCCCCAGCGACAAATTGTACCCAGCTGACTGGTGGGGTCTCTCTGAGCTGGGCCACAGCAGCCCCAGGGTGGAAGGGAGCGGGGCCAGCCACAGGCTGTGCATGCTCTTGCCTGTCTCCTCTGTCCCCCCAGCCCAGGGCCAAAGCTTTGTGGGGTGTGAGTATTTCAGCTCCACTAAAGCAGTGACTGATGGATAGCTCTGTACATTAGTTGCCAAGGCTCCCCCGGCTCTGGGGGGCTTTCCAAAGCGGCACAGGGTTTAAGAAGTGCTAGAAATCTGCTGGCGATTCCAGCCAATAGATCCTAAGGCCAGCTGGGACCGTAGTGATCATCTAGTCTAATCCTCTGCACGGCTGCGGCCAGAGAACGGCGTATCTTGTTGTCAGGCTACAGCTGCTCTTCCTGCAAGACATACGGCGTTGACTGAAAGCCTCCAAGAGCTGGCAAAGCCAGCATGGTCCCCAGGCTCCGTGGGACTGCTTAGAGGGCAGGGGAATACTGGATTGCGTGGAATCCATGGGAAGTGGCTACCAGGATGAGCCTACAGGCCAAAACCCAGGTGGATTTGCCCCCAGTAGATCCCCACAGTGTCAGAGGCCCAACATCTCTACTCAATAAATCGCCCAGAGTTGCTAAATGGGCAGTTGCTCAGATCTGCGATAATGTCCCATTCACTGAAGGTAGGGTGGCTGGGTGCCCATCAGATCTACTGACCGAACACTCAATGTCCCGGTCCTGCATGTTGGGGAGGCGCCAGGTCATCACTCATGCCCCCACTCAGCCGGGGCCGCCTCCTACCTGTGTCAGGCTGCTGCAGCTCCCAGCCCTGGCTCTATGGGCGAGTCCCTCCTGACCTGGGCGAGGCGGTGGGAGGGGAAAAGCAGCATGTCGGGGGGAGTGGACAGGGTGGGGCCTCAGGGGAAGAGGTGGGGCGGGGCCTTGGGGGAAAGGGCTGGGCAGGGGAGGTTTCGGCTCCCACTGGAGTGTCCGTTTTTTAAATAGTACCAAGCTGGCAACGCCCCCGTAGGAGGTGCTCTCAGGAGTTCACCGAATGCTCATTCTGCTCCCATGCAGGGCTGTTTATTGGCCAGGGCCAGTCAGTGCAGGACCAGGCTATCAGGAGAGCTCACGGCCAGACTTCGTCAGCCCCCAGCCATCAGGGCCAGCTCGGCCATAGTGCTCAACCCCCAGCAGCCCCCGCTGTGACTCCCCCCGGGGCAGAGTCTCCCCCCACCCAGAGCCCCTTTGAAAAGTCAGCCACTTGTTCTGAATGGGAGCCAAGCCTCCCTTGCTGAGATGCAACCAGTGGTGGCTCGGGGGTGGGGCACAATGAGGACCCCCTAGGCACAGCGGGGAGATTCAGGCTGTGCCTCACAGCAGCAAGCAGGGTCTTTCCAACATCCCAAAGCACAGGCAAGGCCAGCTGGGGAGTTCTGAGCCATGTGCCTGTTCCCTGACCCCATGCAGCTGGAGCACCCCTTTGCAGCAATGTCTGCACAGGAGCAAACACTCACTTACCGCATCACCTCTCACCCCCCCTCTGCACCTGGGTCCCCGCCCCTCTTTCTGTTCAGCCACAGAGGCTGGCAGCACGGCAATGGTGGCCAAGGGACTGGACTTCAGAGGCTGCTGGCTCTCAAAGGGCTCCCTTTGTCTTGGAGGAGGCTCGGTCACTGAGGGGACCTTTGAAGGTGCCGTCTTGTTGGCTGAGGCCATTCATCCTCCCACGGCAGCTTTTGTTACAGCAGCGACCCAGCCCCAGTTTGGGCCCTGAGTGCGTTGACAGACGGAGCACAAATGCGGGTCTATGTCTCGACTCACATCCGTGACTCCCAGGGCTTCCTTTAATGGCTGTGCCTCAGCCATCACACGCAGAAGACAGTGGCGTTGAGAACAGAGAGAACGCTTCCCCCTGTGAGCCACTGGCTGATTGAAGACTGGGGTGGCTGATAAGTAGGGCTCTACCAAAGTCACAGCTGTGTAAAATGCATCATGGACTGTGAAATCTGATCTCTCCAGGTGACAGCTGGGCTTTTGTGTGCTTTTACCATGTACTACATAGATTTAATGGGGGAGACCAGCATTTCTCAAATTGGGGGTCCCGACCCAAAAGGGAGCTGCAGGGGAGTTGCAAGGTTATTTTAGGGGGGGTGGCGGTATTGCCACCCTTACTTTTGCGCTGCCTTTGTATCTGGGCGGCTGGAGAGCAGCAGCTGTTAGACTGGCACCCAGTTCTGAAGGCAGCGCCCCGCCAGCAGCAGCACAGAAGTAAGGGTGGCCATGCCATACTGTGCCATCCTTCTGCGCTGCTGCTAGTGGCGGCTCTGCCTTCATATCTGCCAGCAGCAGCAGTGCAAAAGTAAGGGTGGACATACTGCGATCCCCCTACAATAACCTTGTGACTCCACCCCGTAACTTGTTTTTGGGTCAGGACCCCTACAGTTGCAACACCATGAAATTTCAGATTTAAATATCTGAAATCATGAAATTTACGATTTTTAAAATCCTAGGACCATGAAATTGACTAAAATGGACCTTGAATTTTGTAGGACCCTATTTATAAGCATCAATTTCAACTGCTCAACTGAGCTTGAGAGTTAAAGTCAATAAAACACCACTGCTTTCACAGCGTCCTCTGGGCAGCTTGTGACTGAGCTCTCGGTCTGAGCCATAACCAGCCATTGATGTCAACGGGCACACTAGAAACTTCTCGGTTTGATTAGAGATGGGCAGACAGGCAGACACCCCTGGCAGGAATCCCTAACCCCATTAAAAACTATTGTCAACACTCAGTGCAAATCAAAGTGCGGCTAGGGCCCCCCATTTCTGTGGATTTCATTCCTAGAGCATCGAGTGCAGCCAGCTCTTGGGGTTGGAGACACAGGCTGGAATTGCAGAAAAACTCTGTTCGGGTGGATTAAAATGCATACTTAATGTACAGTGTGACTGAGAATCATGCTGCTGGCTTCTCAAGGCTACTCAAGGCACAGGCTCTCCCAGCCTCCCAGCCATGCAAGGCAAGGGCCATAGCTTTCAGGTGTGCTTAAAATGTAGTTCACCGACATGTCTAGTCTTTGAGCAGCAGGAGTGTATGTCCCAGCCCTACCGATACTGGCATCCTAAAGTGGCCCATACTCTCAAGTGCTTAAATCCAACCTCAGCCAGGAGCTCTAGCAATGAGACCCAGCACACGTATAACCTATGTGATAACACGGCATCACGCAGGAGAAACTGACAAGGAGTCAGCAGTGTGATGCAGTTGAGAAAAAGGCAAATATCGTTCAGGGGAGTATTAACAGGAGTGTTGTATGTGAGACAAGAGAGGTCACTGTCCTGCTCTACCTTGCACTGGAGAGGCCCCAGCTGGAGTCCTGTGTCCAGTTCTGGGCACCACACTTCCGAAACAATGTGGACAAGTTAGAGAGTCCAGAAGAGAGCAAGAAAAATGAAAAAAGGTTTAGAATACCTGCCCTGTGAGGAAAGGTTAAAAACTTGGGGATGTTTAGTCTGGAGAAAAGAAGACAGAAGGGCAACCTGATAACAGTCTTCAAACATATTAAGGGCTGTTACAGAGATTGATGATCTGTGGTTCTTCCTGGCCACTGAAGGCAGGACAAGACCTAATGGGCTTAAGCTGCAAGGGAGATGTAGGTCAGATACTATGAGAAGTTTTCTAACTCTCAGGATAGCTAAGCTCTGGACCAGGCTCCCAAGGAATGTTGTGGAATCCCCGTTGCTGGAGGGTTAAGGACAGGTTGGACAAGCCCCTGTCAGGGCTGGTCTAAGTTTCTTGGTCCTAGGTCAGTGCAGGGGACTGGACTAGATGATCTAGTGAAGTCCCTTCCAGCCCCACATTTCTATGATTCTCTGATGATCTGTGGCCCTGATCTGGGGCCCTTCGTCTAAGGCTCTTAGAGTGCTAATGCCTATCTCTGCACAAACCAGAGAGCGACCCGTCCAAGGACAGACAGCACGTTCGTGGCAGAGTGGTGAGCAGCAGTCAGGCATAGAATCATAGAATATTAGGGTTGGAAGAGACCTCAGGAGGTCATCTAGTCTAATCCCCTGCTCAAAGCAGGACCACCATCAACTAAAATCATCCCAACCAAGGCTTTGTCAAGCCGGGCCTTAAAAACCTCTAAGGAAGGAGATTCCACCACCTCCCTAGGTAACCTATTCCAGTGTTTCACCACCCTCCTAGTGAAATAGTGTTTCCTGATATCCAAGCTAAACCTCCCCCACTGCAACTTGAGACCATTGCTTCTTGTTGTGTCATCTGCCACCACTGAGAACAGCTGAGCTCCATCCATTTTGGAACCCCCCTTCAGGTAATTGAAGTCTGCTATCAAATCCCCCCTCACTCTTCTCTTCTGCAGACTAAATAACCCCAGTTCTCTCAGCCTCTCCTCACAAGTCATGTGCCCCAGCCCCCTAATCATTTTCGTTGCCCTTAGCTGGACTTTCTCCAATTTCTCCACATCCCTTCTGTAGTGCGGGGACCAAAACTGGATGCAATACTCCAGGCTGTGGCCTCACCAGTGTCAAATAGAGGGGAATAATCACTTCCCTCGATCTGCTGGCAATGCTCCTACTAATATAGCCCAATATGACATTGGCCTTCTTGGCAACAAGGGTACACTGCTGACTCATATCCAGCTTCTCGTCTACTGTAATCCCCAGGTCTTTTCTGCAGAACTGCTGCTTAGCCAGTCAGTCCCCAGCCTGTAGCGGTGCATGGGAATCTTCCATCCTAAGTGCAGGACTCTGCACTTGTGTTTGTTGAATCTCATCAGATTTCTTTTGGCCCAATCCTCCAATTTGTCTAGGTCACTCTGGACCCTATCCCTACCCTCCATTGTATCTATCTGTCCCCCCAGCTTAGTGTCCTCTGCGAACTTGCTGAGGGTGCAATCCATCCCATCATCCAGATCATTAATAAAGACGTTGAACAAAACCGGACACAGGACTGATCCCTGGGGCACTCTGCTTGATACCAGCTGCCAACTAGACATCAAGCCATTGATCACTACCCTTTGAGCCCGACGATCTAGCCAGCTTTCTATCCACCTTATAGTCCATTCATCCAATCCATACTTTTTTAACTTGCTGGCAAGAATACTGTGGGAGACCATATCAAAAGCTTTGCTAAAGCCAAGATAGATCATAGAATCATAGAATATCAGGGTTGGAAAGGACCTCAGGAGATCATCTAGTCCAACCCCCTGCTCAAAGCAGGGCCAATCCCCAATTTTTGCCCAGATCCCTAAATGGCCCCCTTGAGGATTGAACTTACAACCCTCGGTTTAACAGGCCAATGCTCAAACCATTGAGCTATCCCTCCCCCCCACCACTTTCCCCATATTCACACAGCCAGTTATCTCATCATAGAAGACAATCAGGTTGGTCAGGTATGACTTGCCCTTGGTGAATCCATGTTGACTGTTCCTGATCACCTTCCTCTCCTCCAAGTGCTTCAAAATGGATTCCTTGAGGGCCTGCTCCATAATTTTTCCGGGGACTGAAGTGAGGCTGACTGGTCTCCCATACACAGCTCTAGCCAGTAGGGTCCAGACTGCAAGGGCTCACCCCCTCTACCCCCAGTTGGAGCCAGCTTTTGCACACGGCTCAGCTGCTATTTAAGCCATAAAGTAAGGGGCAGCTTTGCAAAAGGACTCAGTGCCTGACGTGCTGAGTTCTTTTGGAACCCTGGCTGTGAACCACTCTGCCACGTGCCCAGACAGGAGGTGGCTCAAACCAAGCACCTACCTTGCCCAGTGCTGGCAGGAGCAGGAAGTCACTGCACAGTGCTGGAGCCGGCAGGAGTCCAGAGGCTCTTCTCTTTCTTGATCTGTCCAGGGGGTGCAGTGGAATGTTGTCAACTCTACCCTGATTGCCCCTTTTCAGGCCCTCCAGTCATCTCGGGGAGATGGAGCCCCATGAGCAGCAGCTAAATATAATAGAGAGCTATGGAGGGTGTATTTGTTTTCCCCCCACTGTGCTAATTCTGCTTTGTAAGAGTGAGCCCAAATAACAAATCAATTAAAGAGAAATCAACTAATCAGTGCTATAAATTTGGGGGGGGGGGTGGTTAGCATCAAATTACGTGAATGATATTGCACTGCCCAGAAGTGGAAGGATGCCATGGACTGGGAGATCTTGGTTTGATTTGCTCTTCTACAGACTAGGGACAAGCCATTTAACCTCTGTATACCTCAATCTCCCCACTGCACAATGAGGGTAAGAATATTGCCTGTCCTATCTACTGAGAGGGAGCTTTTTAAGGCAGGGACCACTAAATGTACATATAGCACCTGGCACAGTGGGGCCCTGATTATGGTAAGGGCTCTAGCCACAGCTACCACAACCACCAACACCACCACTAGAACAGCCTCCGTTTATATTGTATCAAATCTTTGGCTACACAGGACTTCATGCTTGTCTCTATTTTGCATCTTGTAGTCACTTGGAACTTCCTAGCTCCAGCAACACAGACCATTACCACTCAAGCTAACAGAGAATCTCTACGAGGTGTTAGCAAAATAAGGCCTATGCCACACAGTGGAGTAGTTCAGCGTCTATCCAGTAGAGGGCATTGTGGCACATACACGGCCAGCACATTGTGCTGCAGAGGATGATGGTACTCCAACAGGAGCACGGCTAATGGAGCATGCAGGAGTTGCGCTCCATGACTCTCATTAATGTCATCAAACAGCTTGGAGTTGTAACCCGTCAGCAGCACTCAGCTAACCAGGAAACAGACCAAAGACAGTGGCCTTGTGCTGCGGGGCCGGCTGTAGCTGCCCTCTTTGTCCTGTGTAATTGATTAAAGATGGTACAGGGCAATATCCAGACAGCACCTGGGTACAACACAGCCACCAACAAATCCACCACTTAGAAAGCAATCTTCCGAAGCCCAGAGCAGAAATAGGATTACATGGGATTGAGTCCCCTGGCAATGACCAGACAAAATAAATCCTATAAGGCTATATGGGATTTATTAGGCTGGAAATAATTAGGGTATTTCTCTTGACTGGTAGCATCACAGGACCCAACAGGGACACCACAAGGTTTTACCCTGATAGGTTTCCATGGCACTTTATGCTTTTTCATCACATAAGATTAACTGAGGCAGAATTGGGGGAAGGAACCTAGAAGATTTCGCATGAGATTAAAAGCAGGCCTGGCCCTTTAAGGTTTACCAGGATTCAGTCTGACGAAGTGGTGCATTGCTCACAAACTCCCCCGAGGACAGGGGCTGGTGGGGTTTTAAAATGTCTGTGTATAAGATTTGGCCTGGTTTTCCCCCCCCTCTCTCCATGTGTTTGCAGCCTTCAGAGGAGACACTGAACCAAGCTCATTCTGCCCTCTCCTGTAGATTCCCAGCTCTCATGGCACATTCCTAGAGTGGATCAGAAGCCCCCAGTCCTGTCTCACTCCTCTGCCGGAGTAAAAACGGAGCTCTCAGGTCCAAGGCCAGGCATATGTTGTGGGTGAGTGTTACAGCTGTGTACTTGGAGCCTAATGAAGGCTTGAAAAATCCATCTGCCAGCTCATCACTGGTGAGTGGGAAGCTTCTCCTGGTGAGGGGAGGGGTTGTCAGGGACCAGGACATGGGCAGTCCTGCCGAGTGGTCATAGCCAGAAGCAGAAGTAAGGAATCAGAGCCAAGGGTCAGAGCCGGGTTATCTGGAGAGAGACAAGGCGGAGGCTAGATTGGAGCCAGGACAGGAGCAAGGCTGGGAACAAACAGGCTCAGGAGCTAATGCAGCCACAGGCAGATGCTTTGAGCAGCCACTGAACTGCTGTGGGGTGTAAGAGCAAGTCCACTAGCTTCCTCAGCCAATCAGGCGGGGAGTCCCGCCAGTTGGGCTAGCTGTGCTCATTAGGCTGCCCGCAGACTGTAGGGCCTTATTCCTGACATGGGTCTGAGCCAGCACTGTCCTACGCTGGCTGAAATACCATCATGGCTGTTATTATTCCAGGGCACCCCAAAGCAACTGCATCTTTTACCATTGCTCATTATTTATCCATCCTCTCAAGAACCCTGGCATGAGCAGATGAAGGAGGCAGCAAATACCCGGATGGATTTTATTCCTTCATGCCCTGCTCTCCCATTTGTTTATTATTGTGAAAAATCTAGATTGTTCGGCAGCTCTGCCAGGCATTCAGTAGGTTAAAATGATCATCGCCATTATACGAGTGTGTTGAATTTGGCCCTTTGGGAGCCTTGTTTTCTGTCACTTCTGGGCTCTTTTTTCTTTGCAGCCTCTCCATGTGCACAAAGACAGGTTCTATGCGGCTCCATACGTGATCCCCAAACCCAGTGCTGTATCAAGGGCATGGACCCTGCTTGCCCCCCGTGACTGTGTAATCCAGGAAGTAAGGGCCTGGCTTTGGAAACAGGCTCTAGTCCCAGCCAAGGACTGGTGCAGTGATTTCCAGGAAGACACTGAGCCTCAGGGAAATCCATTAAAACAGCTGGTAAAACTAGAACCCAGAATTCACCCCTGCTCTGTAATGTGCAAAGAGCTTTGAGATTTATAGATGAAGGGTGTGAGGTACCAGTGGTATTAACTAACAAGTCACATGTGACACTGATCCACTAGCCCAATACGTACATGATGAAACCTCAGCCCTCCAGGCAGATGAGCCAAGTTCTGCTCTCTGTCTGTAGCTAACAGAGGAGACTTTCCCCTTAGGGTTTGCTTCCTCATCTGGCTGCTGTTTGTGCTCACACAGCTTTCCTGCTAACTCCAATCAGTCTGCCAGGAAACACCTTTCTGACACGGGCAGTCCCGAGAGAGGACAGCGAGAGAGGAAACATATGGTCCGCAGAGATCACTGGCAGCGCTGGATTTGGAAAATGAACCTGTCTCCCCCGTCCCTCCCTGCACAGGGCTGTTTTGCCAGGTGGCATCTGGGCCTCTTGAGTCATTTCAAACAAAGCACCAAAACATGAGCTGCAGGAAACGCTCCTCTGTTGTCCGAGGCAGGGGATGGCCAGGGGTCTGCTGATTGCAGAGCTGGCCTCGGGCCCTGGTGTAGCCTGGGGCTCCCAAAGGAGCGCTCAGAGACTATGGTGATGGCAGCCCACGCCAACAAGGGCAGGGTCACATAGGTGGGGGCGGGCCCATGCCGTTCCCAGGAGGACCGGAATGCTGGAGTTCTGGGGATGCAGCAGTCGCCACGCTAACTGGAGTAGCTGGTGGCACAGTCGCTGACTTATTTTTTTCCTGGTGGGTGATCCACCCCTGCTCTGCCCTGAGGCTCCGCCCCTTTCCCCGAGTCCTTGTCCTTGCTCCGCCCCTTCTCAGTCCTGCTCTGCCCCCTCCCCAAAAGCTTCCCACTTGCTGTTCTCCGCCCTCCAGTGAGCACCTGCTGCCAGCCACCAAACAGCTGATCAGCAGTCCTGCCAAATAGCTATGGCTGGTGGGTGTAAGCATTGCCTATTTATTTTCTGTGGGTGCCTGTGTCCCAGAGCGTCCACAGAGTCGGCATCTATGGCTGGTGGGGAGCTGAAGGTCAGGACTGAGGGGCATTGGCAGAGCTGTGCAGGGAACCCAGGAGTGGGATAGCATGGGCACAGCGGGTATGTCTAACATGCTGTACTCCTGCCTCCCGATTGCAATGTAGACATATTACATATTCAGTAGCTTTCCTCCAATCAACATTATTTAACATTATACATAGCCAGTTATCCATGTACCAAACTTTCATACTTTGTTTTTCATTCAGTGTTATTATAAACAGTTAACATACCACCAACATTAAACTAACACGTAGTCCTTAGTGTCTATCATTCAGCCGTTTTCCTCCTATTTTTGTATACATGTATCCATGGCTCATCCTAGATTAATCATCAATATACCCTTGATATTTATTTGAATAGGAAAGTTAGAGGGGTTACCATGCCCTTCATGGCAGCATGTTTTTATCTTTTTCAGACATGGGTTTTTAGGGGACTTTTTCTCCAAGCTTAGGTTTCCACACCATCAGGCTTGTAAATTGTTAATCAATATCACTGTCAGTAATTGGGCTCATTGCATTCTGGTGCTTTATTCTGGTGCTTTATTATCAGGGCCTAAGTAGTTATTTGGTCCCCAACACCACTTTAGAAAATATTGCTCTAAATGTCTGGCCTAAGACCGCAGCTAGAGATAGTGCCCGTGCCAGACATTCCAGGGACCCAGTCCTGTGCTAATACCTCGTAGTGCTTGGGGCATGAAAACTCTACTCAGGTCCTAGCTGGAGGACGAACCCTCCTAGCCAGAAGGTGACATGAGAATGAGGAGGCCCCCAGCACTGAAGTCCAGAGATAGCACCCCAGTGGGAGGCCGCCTGCCTCCCATGCCCCCATGAGCATCACAAGATGTGACTCTGCCTGGAGGCTCCATCTTTGGGCTCTGGTGAGCAGTGTCAGGCGCCTGATCAGCTTGAAGGTGACTACTAGCTGGCAGAAGGGAAAAGGAGCCCTGAGTCAGTTCTTCCAGATCTGGAGCCTTTTGTGCACTGTGAAGAGAGTCTAGCTACCTTTCCCACTACTTTTTGGGGGTGTCTCCCCTCAGATCACTCCACGGCTGCTACTCACAGCTTTCGCAAGCAGCAGGAGAATGACATTAACACCATTCTTGATAGGCCATTGCTTTCAGTGGTCTGAGTAACAGCCGTGAAACTGACCGAGTCTTGTTAATGTCTCTCTAGGGCTGCTTGGCAAAGCACTGAGCCCCAGCAGAGGCATGGAGCTGTCTGTCCACAGACTCAGGCAGATGGCACTGGATTGGTTCACAGCCAGAAGAGCTAGAGGAAGCAAACCCTATGGGGAAAGTCTTCTCTGTTAGCTACAGACAGAGAGCAGAACTTGGCTCATCTGCCTGGAGGGCTGAGGTTTCATCATGGACGTATTGGGCTAGTGGATCAGTGTCACATGTGACTTGTTAGTTAATACTACTGGTACCTCACACCCTCCATCTATAAATCTCAAAGCTCTTTGCACATTACAGAGCAGGGGTGAATTCTGGGTTCTAGGAAAAGTTTTACCAGCTGTTTTAATGGATTTCCCTGAGGCTTAATGTCTTCCTGGAAATCACTGCACCAGTCCTTGGCTGGGACTAGAGCCTGTTTCCAAAGCCAGGCCCTTACTTTCTGGATTACACAGTCACGGGGGGCAAGCAGGGTCCATGATACAGCACTGGGTTTGGGGATCATGTATAGAGCTGCACAGAACCTGTCTTTGTGCACATGGAGAGGCTGTGAAGAAAGAAGAGCCCAGAAGTGACAGAAAACAAGGCTCCCAAGGGGCCAAATTCAACACACTCGTGTAATGGCGATGATCATTTTAACCTACCGAATGCCTGGCAGAGCTGCCAAACAATCTAGATTTTTCACAATAATAAACAAATGGGAGAGCAGGGCATGAAGGAATAAAATCCATCCGGGTATTTGCTGCCTCCTTCATCTGCTCATGCCAGGGTTCTTGAGAGGATGGATAAATAATGAGCAATGGTAAAAGACGCAATTGTTTTGGGGTGCCCTGGAATAATAACAGCCATGATGGTATTTCAACCGGCATAGGACAGTGCTGGCCAGGCCAGGAACCTGCCCTGGAACAATCAGCTCCTAAGGCAGCATTCCATTTTCTACTTGGTCACAAGCTGCCTGGGGGACCTTGGACCCAGATCCCAAAATGTACTTTGGCATCTAACTCCTGGGGATTTCAACAGGAATTAGGCACCTTGCTACCTCTGAGGATCTAGGCCTGGGGTGCCCTGTGACTCATTCCCCATCTATACAATGGGTGCGCCCCCCTGGCCCCAGCACTCAGATTCCACCACAACAGCGGCACCATAGATGGGGGAGAGCGCCAGAGCCGGGTTGACACCAGGCTAAGCCTCACTTGCTCTTGCTTTGTGGGGGTGTTTGGAGTTTTAAGAATCACCCCTAAAGCAATGGATCCTGGGCAGCAAATTTGCCCTGATCCTGCCTGCATGCGGTTCATTGCAGGACTGGGTCCTTGGCCTTTTCCTTGTCCATAAACCACATTTCACCCTTGTCCTTCAGATTGTTTGGGTGCAGTGTCATTCAGTGGTTAGAGCTGGAGGGGCCTAAGTCGAAGCATAGCCAGCAAGCCATGGCCACTTCTCTAATACCAGTCTGAATCTTACTGACACCAATGCAATTCCATTCACTGCAGAGGAGTTAATCCTGAAATACGTCACTGTGAGATGAGAATCAGTTTTCCCATCTGAGCAGGGATGACATTTCCCCACCTGCTGGCTGGAGGGCTGTGTGGACTGAGCCCTTTATCAATGGAGCATGCTAGGCAACTCAGCGCTGTTATTATTTCACACCTAGCTATTTCTCGGGGGGCCTGTTTCTGAAGCACCGCATAACCGACTCTGGTGGATACTGAGGGAGTGATGCTGGATTTGACTTGCACAAGATCAGCCAAAGAAGCAAGCATGGCACAGGCAGGGCCTAGCCCGCCAGCGTAGGGGTAAGTGCTGAACCCTGCTAGGGGCAGACGATGAGTCTCAATCCGCAGGCCCAGGATTTACAGACTCCCCAGGCCACTGGAGTGTGGAAAGCCTGGGGCAGGAGCCTCAAGGCGCTGCCAAGCTCCTTTGGGTGGCTCAGGGAGGGTTAGTGGGCTCAGAGGAAATGGGGCCCAGGGTAGCGGGATGGGGAGTTGATAAAATGGAGGGAGGGAAGAAATCCTCAGTGCTTCATCGGCGGTGGGAGAATCCTCCCAGCAAAGCAATGCAGAATCCACTGGCTCATGCCCCTCTTGTTTCATTCATTCCCACCCACAGAAACCTGCTTCCCCATCACAGTCATGGCAAGAACAGTCCGGGGTGTTCACTGGCTCTGTGGACTCAGCCCCAGAGCGCCAAGGGCATGGGATGGGATGCCCTGGAATGGGGGAATGCAACTGTAATGCTTGGTACTGACAGAGCCACCCCAGGGTCTCAGCAACCAGGGCTGGCCCTAGATGGGATGGCGCTCCAGGTGAGGAGCATCTTTGGTGCCCCGCTCCATTGGTGTATCTTTTGAATACCTTGTTTTTTC